>NW_014569659.1:401965-494808 GCF_001313835.1 Polistes canadensis | reverse complement strand
AAACAATCGTTTCGCGATCGAGCGTGTACTACGTGCAACAAGTCGCGTTCGATAAGTCATAGTAAAAGGGAGAAAGAGAGAGAGAGAGAGAGAGAATGAGCGAGCTCGATAATTAATTAAACCGACTGCATGATACTCTTTCTCTTTCTCTCTTCGTGTTTTTTTTTTCGAATTTTTTCTTCTTTTTTTTGGTCTTCTTCTTCTTTTTCCTCTTATTCTCCCTTTCCGATTATTTCCCTCACCCCCCGTTTGGAACGAGATCGTTTTTACGGTCATATTTTTCGAGACACCAGGGCGAAAAATCAAACGTTTGGAATCATCCACGAACAATTAATTACCATCCTTTCTTTTCGTTTTCTCTTTTCATTGATTTCAACGTTTCCGTTTCGTTACCGATCATTTTTTTCCCCTTCTCACCGTCCTAAATGTTCTCTAACGCGTGCTGAAACGATTGTACGTTATGTCTTTTATTGGACGAGGAAAATGCGTGAACGTGATTTTTCTTTCTCATTTTTTTTTACATCTTCTTTTTTCGAATTTCAGATGTGCCACGAAAATTCTTCTATAGAGTTTTTTTCTGGGATCAAGAAAAGAGGATCCGTACGTTTATTTTCTATCGATATCTTTTTTTTCCTCTTTTACTTTTGTTTAACTTTCTTTTTTTCCTTTTTTTCTGCTACTTCTCGTATCGAAGATAAGATGAAAAAGGTTTCGCATGCAATTCTTGAGAAAAAGCATTGACGGATTTTCGGAGGTTACAAAAGTGGGAGCTCGTACACTTGCCTGAAGAGCTAGTTTTCCACCAAAAAGGGGATTTAAAATGGCGTCGAGAAGAGAGCGAGCGCGCTAAGGCTTTTCAGTTGAGCCTACATGTACTTACTTCCTACTCTCTCTTCGAATGGTACAGACGTATTTATACATATGTATGTATGTATACTCGTAGACGACTGTCGAAAGTGCTTCTCATCGAAAGTATGCTTTTTCCATAGGAAAATGGTATCGATTGTATCGTTTTCTTGAAATTTATCCAAGTTTTCGCAAACGATACTTTAGAAATAATAAAAGTTACTTTTGATATATTCTGGTAGTGTAACCAAAATCTTTATATTTCAATAGAATAATAAAACTTGGGATTGAATTAATCATGATTCCATCTTAGATCAAAGATAATATTCTACTTTTAATCGTTAATATGTTTTAATAGGAGCGACCGTGGGATCAAAGTGAAATCGTAGGAACTGAAATAGCTTGGTAATATTTCAATAGATGCAGGATAAGCAGGTAGTTATCATTCGTAACTGGTTTGCACGTGTCCGTTTGATAGAGAAACGTCAACGTCCTCGGCGTCATCCTAGGTGGGCGACGTACACCGGACGGTTGGTCGCGCAAATCCGGATAATCCATGGAGGATTCGGTGTTGCGTCCGTGCCTGTCGTCGTTCGTGCGAACTTTATACGCGCGGATCCTCCTGAATCCCTAGGGAGAACTTCTCTCCTGGAAGATCGATTGTTACAAAGAATATTCGTTACTTTTCCGTTGCTTTATGCCTTTTCTATCTCGTCAAATATGCTTTTTCTCTTTCTTCTTCACCGTTCGTAACGTAACAACCCCTCTCTACTTTATTTTTATTCTATTTCGTTTCTGTCATCCGTCTATCCGTCCGTAAGTTTCTTCTCTCCTTTGTTTCTTTTTTAATTTCATTTTCATTTGTTTTTTCCCACCCCCCTGTTTCTCCGAAGCGACACGAAAAGTGAAAGGTTTTTAGAGGACAGCGCGTTATTCGAGTGAGGTTGGGAAAGACCAAAGAAAATATATATCGATCAAATTTTAATAATTTAATAAAATGAGCAAGATAAAAAACCGAAGTATCACTTCGGTCGCGTGTGACGTGCTTTTTTCCTTCTTCTTCTTTTTTTCATCTCTACTATTTTCTCTTTTATTTTCTATCAGTCTCTGTTTCTCGTTTAATCATACTTTATTCTCTCTCGTTCAGCCGCGACGAGCTTGCCTGCCTCCCTGCCTGTGTCTGTCCCCACCCTCGTGAAATTCAGTCGCACGGGGTAGGAAGATTCGGTTAACGTCGGGGAAACAGGATAAGAGCGCATAATCGCGTTACGTTCTCTCGCAGCAGAAGCAGCCGCCGCCTCGAACGCGCTTCATCGGATGTCTGTAAGATTTAATGAGGCGAGGCGAGTCGACAACGATGTCGTCGCACCGTTCTCGATACCGTTCTCGATACCGTTCTCGATTTCGAGCCTCTCACGCTGATGAATCCGATTTATAAGTATCTTACTCGATAACACGATCCTATCTCTCTACTCTCTTGCCAAGCTAATCTATTATCATCTATACGCTTTCCATCTCACAGATACCTACCTGATAACATTCGATATTTTTTTGTTCTTCTTATTTTTTTCTTTCTAAAATCTTATTCAAATTGAAATATTCTTATAGAGAGGGTTAATGGTTTAGGGGAGTTTTAGGACTGGTAGAATACATCTTTATTTTATACGATAAATTCTTCTCAAACTCACCGATCATCTTTTTACGTATTAGATATAGTACATTTTGATTATATAATATATAAGTATTATTTTCATTTGTTCCGTGTAAGTATGAATAAAATCTGAATGCAACCGTTTCTAAATGAAACAAATAATAGGTACTAGCTTTACCTAAACCAATTTTCCTGATCGATTTTGTTCGTTTTATTGTTAATTTATCGATTAATACCTTTAATCCTAGCAATAATCTTCCTCATTCTTTTTCCTAGTATTTCATGATAAACCTATCTTAAAGCTTACTATACTTGCCCGGCATCTGTCTCCGTTCTTGCGAACGGATACTCGCTCAAAATGAAGACGCTGATCCGGGTTGCCGGAAAAGTCTCGCGCGAATACCACAGATTACTGTGAAAAATGGCCGCTCGAAATTACCTCGTGTCTACTTAATGCTCTTCGCACTAATTACTCTCTCTCTCTCTCTCTTTCTCTTTTTCTGTCTTCCTTCTTTTAAGCTTCATCCCTTTTTCATTGTTCCTCGTCATTTCACGTCGTTGGTCGCCGTCCCTTTGGCTCGGTAGTGCCAAAAGACCCTTCCGTTCTTCTTTACGATTTCATTTCGAGCCGTTTTTCCCCTTATTCCATTTTCTCTTTTACTTTAAGAAGAACGTAGACGAAACGTTCGCGAGTTTAAAAAGAAATTGCTGGTTACTTCGTATTGTTTTGCGTAGCCGCTTTAAAGCTAAGCGAGTTTTTCTCTTCTATCCATGGAAGAAGGAAGAAAAGAAGATTAAATCTTCCTTTTCTACAAAAGCGGGGACAGTTTTCGAAGCAAGCAAGCAAGCAGGCAAGCAAGCAAGCAAGCAAGTAGGAAAGCTTGATCGCCGGACTCGCCGTTTGGAAAAAAAAAAACAAAAGGGAAGAATAGATCCCTCCGGTGACTGCTCCATTTTTTCTTCTCGTTATTCCGCCTTTTTTTTTTTAATCGCAAACGAATACTTCAAAGACCGTATATCTCCTTTCTAAAACGAGAGCATATTGTACTAACGCATTGTCCTAACTGATATCTCGAGTAGCAGATTTTCTCCCCGAATAATCGTAGACTTCTTATACGTTGGCGATTCGTATTTTCTTATTATGAATGTTATAATATTCTGTTAAGAGCATAATAATTACCGTACAGTATTAAACTAAATTTTGAACAATATTTTTCTACGACATAAGTAATAGTATAAATCTATGATGTATCGATCGTATCGTGAAAATAATAAATACTCGTAGTTACACGATCGAATTCAAAGTTCATCCTAGTAAAGCGATTAGTATTGGCTTGAAACTATCAAGGAAACTCGGTACGTCAGTCGACACGTTAATCGTAGACACGATAATCGGCAGCTAGTCGATTGAATATCGTGAACGTTTCCATAAATCCATCTACGATATGTGATGCCTCATTATTGCCTTTATCCCTAACATTCAACCTATAGATCATCAACCTATACGTCCAACCTATATGATCAATTTATTTGTATACATGTATACGTGTACAATACCGTAACAGCACATCCAAATCGAAGATTCTTTAACAGAATAGTTGAACATCAATGCCGGACAAGGCGAGTTCCCTGTTCGAGTTTCGGTTCAATGATTATATCTCCATGGACATTCGGCTCTTGAAACCTCTTCGAACAGCGGGATCTATTCCGCTTTCGCATGCACGCACAGCGAGTCTACATTATTGCGGCTTATCCGGTATTACGCTTATGTGACGCCGGGTAACATCGCAGCCTTAAGCGGGTACGGTGTATCGAACACGGAATTACCCCATGAATTCTACCCCCACCTCTATTCTGTCGAGTTTCTGCACACAATGCTTTCTCTACCCCCCCCCCCCCGTACCTCGATCGACCACCACCTCCTTTTCTTCTTTTATTTTTATCTATATACAATATATTATGTACTGTTATCGTACGTTCCTTTTTTTTTTTTTTTTTAAAGAACAATCCTTTATTTCACCAGCGTATACTTAAAATTGATTTATTTTATCCTTTATTCTCTCTTTTGTCAAATTATTTTATTTACTTATATTAATGATTTGTTAATTTTGAAAATAAAAAGAAACATTCTGTTATATCATTCTATATAGAATGATCCTTCACAGATGATATGTTATTGCTAGAAACACAAAATGGTTTTCTCTATATCTCTCTCTCTCTCTCTCTCTCTTTCTCCCTTTTACTATGACTTATCGAACGCGACTTGTTGCACGTAGTACACGCTCGATCGCGAAACGATTGTTTCCCGGCATTGTTAGATTACGACGGCGCATGGCCTTTGCTATTAATAACGTTGGCCTGCGATAAAGTCTTGTCGAAAATCCGGATGCTTGGACGGTAATTAAAGATCGTGGAAAACCGATAACGAACAATCGGAATAGACCCCTCCTCTCTTTCTACACCAATAAAACCATCTCTCTCTCTTGAATTTTCTCGATTGTTCGAAAGTGTGCATAGTGAACTTTAACCGAACCTGTTTTCTTCGTAAAAATACGATATCCGATATCTTCTTTGATAAAATAAAGTAACGTTTATTATGACATACCATTTCACTATTTAATATTATTATGCTGAATTTTACTCGGTATTGAAATTTCGAATTATTCGGAAAAATGTGGTGGGTTTCGAAACTTTTGCGCGCTATTCTATATCCTTATTCAAAGCGTATCGCACTTAATTAAGCTCTCTTTGCTGCAACCACGAGGTAAACTCATAGTCTTACAATGAACGCTACGCGAACGTGATCTCGAGAGCCATGTGAAGGGAGAGAACGGGGCTTAAATTCTGCGTTCGGTTTCTTCGGTAGAATACTCGCAGTGTTTTCCTACCAACGTTTGTACACCTCTCTCTCTCTCTCTGCGGTAACTTATGAGCTAGAGGAGCGAATAGAAAATAGGAGTTGGTGGGAAGAGAGAAAGGAAGAAAGATAGATAGAGTTAAATTTCGATAGAGAGAGGGAGAAAATGTAGAAAGCAGAGAAACGGTACGAGTGTTGTTAGAAATTCTACGAGTAACTTCTGTAATCAGCAGTACTCGGTGGTTCTTGGAATCGTCGCGAAATTCCCAGGCGGATCACGTCGTTATTTAACGAGATTATGTCGTTAACCAACAGGATCCAGACCGAATCGATATCGATTCGGCGATATGAAATTAAGCTGGCCCATTCATCCTGATTAACGAGCCTGGCGTGAGCCCGACGTCGTAATCGCATTTACATGTTTTCTTCTGAAATTCCAACTACCCCATCGTATCGAATATTTGACCGTTCTCCTTATACGATGGGTGCCCCAAAAATTTAAGCAATTTTTATAATGTCTTTTGGCTGGGGGATTCGTGAAAAACAATTACTTTTGTAGCTTAAGTAAAAGTCAAATCGTCGAGCAGGTTCTATATTTCCAAACTCGCTTGATATTAGTGGTGGCACTCAAACACACTCGCACCCACACACTTCAAGATATAGACTTATAACAATACAGTCAACAATCACTTCTTACAAAGTTACTATCAATTAATAATGGAGAGCAACAAAAAGCAATGAACGATTCATATAAGAACTCGTCTCAATAAATTAAGATAAAGATTCGAATTAAGACCAGACTCAAAAGTTAAGATTGATTGATTAAGATTTTTTTTACTAAGACTCCAGATTAAGACTTGCTAATTTTACTAAGACTTTCCAAAACTCAGGCTGATTAACCAAGACTCCCTAAGACACAACTAGACGTGCTAATACAAACTTTTACTTAAACTCGCGAGGGCCCAAATGTGGCTCTCTATATAGGTTAAAAATCGTCCTGGTGGGGGTTTGTTCGCACTTATTCCCAAGGGCGCATTCCGCTGACCTAAGCGGTCATGTGATTATTAGATTTCGCCTAGGTTGCATTTTTGGAATGCGCATGCACTGCCGTAGAGGACGAATAGGTCGTAGACGCGCAAGAAATAGGGAGGGGGTTTTCCGGTATATCATCTAATGAAAAAATACAAAGAAAGATTAAGCATCGCTAAGGAAAAGATACTGTTCTAGAAATTATAAGCATGGCGGAACGTTAAAAATAATATTACTAATAACTCTATCTTATCGTCAGGTATATACAATTTTTACAAAAGAAGAATTTGTACATATATGTGCTTCAAAATATAGTTTTCTTGCAGTATGTTATTAAAGTGTTAACGGAAAGTACTGCCGTTGAATTGAGCGTTCATAATATATTCGTAAGTACATAACATAATTTAAGATTATATAATAATTAATTTGTATTTTTTTAGGTTTTCTTATTTTTCTGTTCTATTAGTTTCTTGAGGATTTTATTGTCTAAAATAAAGAATTGGATATGACAAAAATGTACGCTACAAGCATTTATAGTAATAATCAAACACCTCGGATTCGTGATTATTATGATGAATCTATTTGTGCTAAAATAAAGAAAAATCCTTTGGATAAGGATTTTAAGGATTTTGTTAAACTCATACCTGCAAAAAAACTTGCTTCAATTTTGGAAAAATATAGCGATGATGAAGAAACATTAAAGTCATTTGCTTGGATATTGGGCTGTGAGTATAGCAATATGACACGCGTTTTAGAAAACTTATCGGAATATAAAGCGTTAATAAAGTATATCCATGAATCGGGATATAATGGAATGGTAAGATTTCGAATACTTCATGACGCTTATGGCTCGGAAGAGTATATACCACCATCGCCAGTACGATTGAATTCAGAAGAGATGTCGGAAACCGGCATAAATGGTTACCTAAAAGAATACTTTGCTATTCTTCCATTGGAAGAGATTAAAAGACTTCATGATAAAAAAATGGTGCAATCTCCAGCGTTTATGAAATTCAGTACTTATATAAATTCCAATAAATATTATAGAATTGTTGATTCTCTTGAATCAAGTCAAGAATATAAAAATTTCGTACAGAAATCAAAAGAAGCTGGAATTGATTTTGTCGCTATACAAAATCTCAAACTTCGTATTCTTGGTTTCGGGCCGTGAATTATTCGCAACAAATAATCGAAATGAGTTCGTATATAGAATATTTTAAGTTCTTGCCTTTTGTGGTTTATTCCATTTGAACCGACCGTGAGACGGTCGCTATTTATCAGCTTTTTATTGTCAATGCTTACCGAACAACAACTTTTGTTGCATTGTTGTTATCAACATTTTATTAAGTTTAATTATCCTATCCTGTAAGATGCCGCGTATTCTAATATATCCTGTAATAATAGAAAGCGGAAAATTCTCTCTGAGCATATGAACCGCATCGATACTCCCGTTCGCTAGTGTATGCCGAAAAACAGCGGTTGTTTGAAAGTATCTGCGGCTGGTCAGTAAAGTGTTAAGGAAAGGTATACGTTTTTGTAACAAAGATTGAAAATGAATAGTAAAAAATATAAACAGATAAAAATATAGTTTAACTTATGAATGCAGTTATTAGAAGAATATTCGCATGGATAAGTGAATATGGAAAGAAAAGAGAAAAAAATGTAGAAATGCAAAATAGAAATGAAAATTTGATAAAAAAGAAATGTGTAAATTCATTTAGATGCAATTATTTTATTGCCAAGTAATTACACAAATTTAGTAAATATACTAACATTTCCGAACGCACATTCTTATTAAAAACATGTGCATTTTTAAATTGTTTTAGTCGTGCGCCTGTGAAAATATTGAGAACAAATTAAATAATAAGTCTCCTAGTTCGCTTGTAACAAATTTGCGATCTTTATAATACATGTAAAAAAAAAATTGTTGTTGATTATACATGACTATAATAAAATCATTGAAGAATGTTTATTTTCTTTTGTTATTCAGAATAAATTTTCCATTCATTTCTTGATGCAAAAAGTGAAACAATGCAATCGATTATGCACATTATGTTAAATAGTTTTTGTTACCAACTTCAATCTACAGCGCCGAGCTTTTAGGTTATCGAAATCTAAAAATGGGGAACCTAATAAATATTTTCGTACTCGTGCATTAGTCATAACAAATTTCTTATCAACATACACAATTTATATTTTGATATTGGATTTAAAGTTGTTTGAAGAATTTTTAAATAATGAACGTACCAAGACATAAATCCAAACCGATAATTTGTTGCATTGTGATTTCCTGAAAATTCCAGACAATATGATTTGTTTAATAAATTTTTGTATTACCCCAGAAGCCTCATTCTATTGTCCTACGATCCGTTTGATTTTCAATAAATTTAGAATTCTAAGGTTTACATACGTCGATGAATTTTGAATCTGCAAAATCAAAGGTATATATGATTGTTTTCTCTTATAAATATTTTTAATCAAATTCCAACTAATTTCTTATATTTCAGTATCGATATTCATAATCGTACATAAAACTGTTTAAAAAATTATAAAATATTGTCAGTGAAAATGAACTAACGCGGTAGATTATATATCTGTCTTATAATCTGAAGAAATTAATCTATAAATAAAATAAAATGAATGAGTCAGTGATAATAATGGGCGTGGCCGCAGTTATGTCTGCTGTTTTTTTTGGTTTGCTAGCATACAATTTAAGAACTATAATGACGGACACGGATTTATCAAATTTATCAATGCTACGAGATCGAAGCTCTCTAGAAGAAGATTTTTGGGACATTTTGGGATTCCTTCCACTCGTCGAGATTCAAATGACAATCAATAATTATGTTCAATACGATGAACAGTTAAACGAGACAGTGAATTTTATAAATGATCAAAGACGATTCATTTTTTCGGAATTACAGAGTATACCTCAAATATGTCATTTTATTAACATGCTCAAGGAAAACGGATTAGAAGTTGATTATTGGAGTGAAAGTATTGAAAGAACTTGGAAATCTATGCCATCATTTGTTGTATCCGATGAATGTATTGTTTCGGGTGGTTTAACTGGTATGATTAGTCGAATATTAAAAATTATACCGAGAAACGAATTGCACATTTTACTTCAACAAAAATTAAGATATTCCCAAAGTTTTCGTAAACTAATCAATTATTTGAGATCACGATCGTTCAACGATCTTTGCACTGCTATGGAAGAAAACGCAGGTCTTCAACGACATTATTATTGGGCTAAAGAATCTGGACTTGAAATTGTTTTCGCGATCGAGTTCATTAGGAATCTGTATTTTTATCTTACCGAAGAGCTTGGATGAATTTAATTGGATGAATTTAATTGGATGAGTCAAATATTCCTGAAACAGTCAAAAAAAAAACAATTATAATGAACAATTGTTATTGTTAATAAACGAGTCTGATATCAAAGATTATATTAATTAACATAACTATCATTCTTACACTCACGTTCATCTATTATCTTTCTCGCATACACTCACATTTGTTCATATATTTTACAGTCGAGTATGATAGTAGACTAAGTAAAAAAATAAAAAAAACAATTATTTTATGGTTTAGTTTAGATAATAATCATTGAGACCGAGTAATGCACACTCAAATATTGAGGTATTACTGCCATCTGTTGAAGAAACATGTACACTAACTTGCAAACAATTCATTATACCAATATAAGTTCATATAAGTTTACGATTAAAAGAAAAATCTTGATCACATACATGGGGAAACCTCCGCCATCTTATCTGAGGAACACATTGATTTCGTGTAACTAGTCTTATCATGTCTGTAGATCGTGCAACTTGAAAGATACACCATGTGCATGCATGCATGTATATAAACCCTGATGTAATTCTAACATATGTACCAGTATTAGTTTAAAAATGATGAAAAATATTGAAAGGGAAGGTCTTATGGTTAGATACTTTAAAGGTTCGACGAGGGGTTGTTTAGATGAAACCATCTCGAGTCTCGTAGGATAGGTAGGTTCGGTTGGGCGCACCTCGAAGGATGGCAGCAGGAATTAATTCTACTCAAGAAGATGTCCTCCTCCTCTTCCTCCTCCAACCCCCATAGATTTGTATGGCTAGGACACGATGGTCTGAGCTTCGTGTTGAAGTCGTAGCAGAGTGAGAGAGAGGATCCAGGGAAAGGGACTACTGGATAGGATTCAGTATGGTGCGAGACCAAGCGGCTCTCTCGCGGTGTCTGCGGCAAACAATTCCAATTAACTTGCTGGAATTGAAATAGGACTCGTCGTCGTCGTCGTCGTCGTCGTCGACGCCCGCATTGTGGATGCTCCGACGTCGTGAACGAGCACGTTCCTTTGGCCCTCCTCAACACCTCACCACTTCTTCCTCTTTAACTACCAACACCACCATCCTACATTTTTCTTCCCCCAAATGAAAGTTAGCTTTCTAAGCGTGCAGAAATTAGTTACCCCACTACCTAAACACTTGGAATAAGGAATTGATGATTTTAAATATATGTATTCGTTGGAAATATCATTAATACGGGGACTTTAATTTATTATTATATTTGGAATAGGAATATTTCTATATATTCACATATATATATACTGATTTTATGTACATATTTAAAGTAAAATAAAACGGATAACTGTTTAATTCTCTTCTAATTAATCCTAGTTCATTCGATTCTGTCTGTGAGAGCTTAACAGTACATTAAATAAAATGCCATTACGTTAGGTGTATTGTAATTATTAGCTGTCTTTGGAAACTTAGTTGGGAAATATCGTATCCGGATTGAGAGGTTATAATTCAATGAGGATATAAGGTGGAAATGTATACTGTTTGGTTTCACGAGCTTTCTTTACCGCGAGCGGTACCTTTATAAGTAAATGGCGGTAACCCGTTGAGATCTATTATCCCCGTGGCATAATGCTCGTCATCGTCGTCATCGTCGTCATCGTGACGGGTAGTCATAAAGCACGCGAAGCCCGGTACCGTACTACCGCTCTAGACAATACCCTTTCTGAGCTGCTCAGATATTGAAGACGCCCGAAAGCAGTGTGTACCGATCCTGGTGTGTACCCAACGTCTGGCCCAGCTCTCTACATTATTAAATTCTACCTTGCTCTTGGACCAACGACAGGGGACAATGAAGTTCTTTAAGCGTCCGTCACGTTGCCCGAGATGTGTACTCTACTTTCTATTCCGGCCCATACAAATCTTCTTGATCCTACGCACCAGCCTTTTAACGATTTACGTGTTTACCCTTATTTGCCTTCTTTTTTTCTTCCTTTTTTTTTTTTTCTTTTTGATTCTTTTATTGATAATCTTAGGAAAATCTTTTTTCTTTCTTAGAATACTTTCGAACTTGGGTCCTAAAGTTAATAGTTAAGTAGTTAAATTAAAATTTGAAATAATAGACGAGCAAATAACTGCAATACATTACACTTAATGACATCTAACGTAGAATAACCCTAATCTTTTACTATCTAACAATTCTAAAATTACATTTGCTTGCTAAAGCTGTCACACAATTGATGAATTCAAACTATTTTTTAGTATAATTGTGTAATATATAAAGAAAAAGTATTGTGTCAGAGAAAGGATAAAGGTTTATTTTTTCAGAATACAAATTTACGAGAATGAAATAATTTAACTGATTTATATTTTTAATAGCTTCCAGATACAAGTAACAAGAACATATAATTTTACTTGCATTACAAGTAACGTACAATTATTGTCAAATTAATGATTATAATTTTTTATGGTCTAAATCCAAGAAAACGAAGCGCAAGGTCTTGTAAAGCATGGTAGTCAATACCATGTTCCAAAGATTTTTGTATAAATTCTTTATATGCTTCCGTATTAGCAAGGTCCTTATGCAATTGAGAAAATTTTTCGTCCAATAAGTAAGAACTGAATTTCCTGAAGGCTGCTGATTCCTTCAATTTTTTATTATGAAGTTTCTTGATCTTATCCACGGGAAGTGTTGCAACGAGTTCTTTGATGTAACCGCTCAATCCACCTTCCGATTCGGCCAAATTATATTGACTAATTGTAAGTAATAGAAGCGATGGTGGCACGTAGTCTTTCATTCTAAGTATTTTATGAATTACTTCAAGCTCATAAATTTTATCGAATCCTGATTCTTGAAGATAGAGAACATATTTCTTATGTTCTGGTAAAGCTTCTACTGCGTAGACCAATTCATGGAATTCCTCGCTCAATGCATAATGAAGTGATGCTATCAATTTGGAGTCATTCTCGTATCTTTTCATAATTGGAATAATTTTGTCCTGTGGTATAAGTTTAGCGAAATCTACAAAATCTTTTACCAAAGCATTTTCTTTCATTTCACTGTCATTAACTTCATTTGCCAAATTGTTCAGTGTAAGCGATCGATCGCCATTTAGTGGAATTGCAGAAACTCCAGCGACAACTAGTGTCGCAAAGATAGTAAAAACGTACTTCATCTACAAAGTAATGAAAAACAAAAAAGCATTGATAAGTGGGTACAATACTTATTATTTAAATAATCGTTTCTACTTACGGTTGTTAATTACTGCTCAGAGTAGCACAATACTTATTGTTGGACGGTTATGAGCTCTAATTGTAGCTAATTGTAAGAATGTACCGATTTATATATGTCTTTTATCTTAAGATAAGAAATAATTACAAGAAATTTAATTATTTGATCGCTAAATACTCGAGATCTTATATAAGATATAAGCAATAATTACTAGAAAAAGATATGATTTTCTTTCTCAAAATTAAAAGTAGATGAAAGATTATTTTTCTAGTCATACAAATAATAAGTTTAATACATTATTAATGGTACATTCTTAACGTGTATGGTTTGTATAATGGTACAACAAAAACTATTCATGTGTTAGGTCGAAAATTTGATGAACTATTTGTTTCATAATATCCAAAATAATATATTGATAGTTCTAGTATTAATAAAGAAAGGAATACTATCAAGGAATGGAAACATGTTAATTATGAATAATAAAATGGACTTATTATATAGTTCAAAACGTTGTGTATTTTATTTAATGTTCAAATTAAAATGATAACAAATATACCTCAGATTACATTACAAATAGTATAAATTTATAGTAAGAAGCGGAAGAATTCATTTCAATATTTAGATAATTCATGGTTTGTAGCCAATAATACGAGCATTAAGTTCATGTATCAAGAGAAAATCGATACCATTTTCAAGAGATACCTTCATCAGTTCTTTGTGTTCTTTAGTCGCAATAAGAGCCACTACAATTTCACGGAATTTTGAAGAGCGTATGTAGCTGTCAAATCTAGCAAAAGCTTGCGATTCCTTCAATTTTTGCTGATGAAGTTCCTTAATCTTTTCAACTGGAAGGATTTCGATGTATTCCTTAATAAAACTAGTCAATCCACCTTCTTCACGTTCCATATTTTTCAATTCTTGGGTTGAGGGTGGGGGTGGAACATAATCTTTCATTCCCAAAGCTCGATGAATTATTCTGAGATTTCGGATTACGCTGACTCCTGCTTCTTCAAGAAATCGAACTATACTATGGTGCTCTGGTAAGGCTTCTACAGCATATACCAAATTGTGGAACGTTTTGCTCATAACGAAATGATATGAGTGTCTTATTCCGGAATCATTTGCATATTTATGTGCAATTTCACGCAACTTATCCAAAGGGATAAGTTTTGCGAATTCTAAGAAATCTCTGTCCAAAGGAGTTATACCGGAATTATTGCCATTAAATGCGTCCAAAAAAGTTTCAACTATATTCGATCGATTTCCATTTAATGAATTAATTTTATCATTTAGCGGGACAGCAGAAACTCCCACGACAACTATTGCCGCAAAGATCGTCAAAACGAACTTCATCTATAAACAAATTTATAGAAATTCGTAATTAATAAATTACTATTAAAAAAATGTAATTGTACTTACGATTGATTGTAATTGTTTGGAACTGCACCAGTATTCGCTGTTGCACGATATCAAACTCGAATGTATCTCGACTGCAAAACTTTAGAAATTTATACTCGATTTCCTCGGAAGCAAGTTTATTTAGAAAGAAAAAAAGTCGGAAAAGCGATTGATTATTTATCTTTTGCGATAAGATATATCAAAATTATAGGAAATTATTATTTAATCATCGGCTACTTCAAATTCCTTGAATGATCTTAATCCATTGTCGTTATATTGATAATATTGAAAGAATTGTATTTTTTAAAGCTTTTAAATAAACAGAAAACTTGTTTTTCAAAACGTTGGGGAGAATGTATATTAAAAATATTGTATCTTTAAATGTAAACAAAGAAATAAGTAGTTTGTTTTCAAGCAACAGGAATGTTTTATCGAAAATATTTGCTTTTTAAAAATAATATACCGTTTATCTTTAATAAATAGTTTTTAAAATCCAATCTCTTAATGCTACTCCCTGAAAGCCTAAATGAAATTAAGGGCTAAAATATCTTTTGATAGAAATATTTGTAAAAAAATTAAAAATTAAATAAATAAACGCGATCATTTATTTGATTTCATGCGTATTATAATAACACGATGAAAACAATTGTATGAATCATGGATAAGAAATAACGAAAGACAAAAACCTTGAATCATCTTGGATTGAAAATGTTAATCTTTTATTATCTATTATCTGGTTTTTCAATTAAGTGTAATGAGTAATTTGTTGTTTTGTTCGACAAATTGATAGGTGTGATAAACATTATATGAGAAGTTTAACTATCTTGGCAATCATAGTTTATAAAAATGAGTATTTCGAAGGAAAAGAAAGGATTTGATGCAGAATTACAAGACTGACTTATTGAAGGATAAAAACATTTTGTATTTTTATTAATATATTGCTTATAACTAATAAATCATTAACAATTTTCTGCAATTAAAAATTGCGTAAATTTAAAATAAAATTAGGAATAATATTTAAAAACGTTATTAAGAGATTATTTATGGTTTATAGCCAATGATACGAGAGTTGAGTTCATTCAATAGGACTAAATCAATACCATGTTCGAGAGCTTTTTGTACTATTTGTTTGTACTGTTCCGTTCCGGTAAGATTCGTTAGGATCCGACGGAATCTTGAGGAACTTACGTAAAGGTTGAATTTAGCAAATGCTTGCGATTCAACAAGTTTTTTCTCATGAAGTTCTTTGATTTCTTTGACTGGAAGAATTGCGATAAATTCTTTGACGAAACCACTCAATCCACCTTCTGAACTGTTATTCGTCTCCAATTGTTGGTCTAATGATCGGCGTTGTTTCGGAACATATTCTTTCATTCCCAAAAAATCATGAATCAGTTTAAGTTCTCTTATTTTGTTGTATCCTGCTTCTTGAAGAACTCGGACGTATCTGCGATGCTCGGGTAAGGCTTCTACAGCGTAAACTAAATTGTGAAACTCTTCGCTCGTTACATAATCGTACGAACGTAATATTTCCGGATCATTTTCGTATTTTTGTATAATCGTGACTAATTTGTCGATGGGTATAAGTTTTACAAAGTCTAGGAAATCTCTATCCAAAAGATTCAATTCTTTATTGTTTTCATTGAATACTTCGAGCAAAGTTTTTACTTTATTCCATTTATTGGATTTAAGTGGAACGGCAGAAATTTCAAATACAACCAGTGCCGCGATAAAAGTCAAAATTAACTTCATCTATAAAGAAAGTTTATAAACAATAATAGATAATAAGTTATTATAAAAAGATTTGTTATCATACTTACGATTGGTTATAGTTGTTCAAAACAGAACGGTTCTTTCAATATCTCGTTGTTTATTTCAAATGTATCTTCACAGTAAAAATACAGATATTTATACTCAAATGATTGAAGTAAATGATCATTCATAAGAAGAAATAATTGAAAAGTTGAATCATAGTTATCTTACATGATAAGATAAAATTATAGAAAAGAATAATTTAGTCACTGGCTACTCGAAATTCAACGAAAGATTTCATTAACTGTTATTACACAGATAATATTGTATTGTATAATAGCCCACGAATATTATTTCCAAAGAAATATATTCCGAATCTTATCTTTTTTAATAATTTTAATTAAAAAACTTAATATTGTTTCCTATAATTGATCTTCGAAGAATTTTATCGAAAACATCAAAATTATAGAGAATAAACACACCTTTTTTTTATTTTTGATTAATATTTTTTTAGGAAACAAAATTTAAGTGTTTAATCCTACAAGTTTGAGACGTATACCTAATAATAATGATTAATAATAGAAAATAGGAAAAATAATAAATATATGAATGATAATCGACTATGACTACGACTATGTTATCAAGATCTTACATTGTGAACATCACGAGTATGAAAAGTGGGAACGAGTAAGGTAAATGGTCGTCTCTGAATCACTCACTGATTTCATCCTCACATTATTTAATTATAAGGATAGAATTAACAGACGTACACATAAGGAAAATAAATGGATAGAATAATTTTAGGTGCTATGTAATATGTTTATTGATCAATTAATTTAAGACGATGGTAATATTTAATTACCAAATGAAATTTGTCGAATATTTACATGGTTATTACGCCTTTACGTAAGAACCCAAGAAGCTCGTATTTGAAGTTTTCGAATGCTTGGATGTCAAGACCATTAGCCTTAGTTCTTTCCAATAGCCGTTCGTATTCTGGTGAATGTTGTAATGCATTTTTCAATTGTTTGTATTCCGCAGAATGAATAGCGTTATGGAATTTAATGAAGGCTGGCGAATCTACGGATTTCTTATTGTGGAGCCTCTCAATTTCACCCTTAGGAATAATGTCAATCAGGTCACTCAGATATTTGGCGAAACCACCGCTTCCATATCCTTGTGGAAGATCATCTTCGTATCTATGTGGTGGCACGAAATCTGGCATTCCAGTGAGAATGTGGTATATTTTGATTTCTCTTATTTCATTGTATCCTGCGTCTTGAATGAAAAGAACCAAGTCTTTGAATTCTTGCAACTTTTCTACGTTGGCGAGCAAAGTATGGAATTCATCACCTGAGACCCATCTTAAGGTTCTTTGTATCTCAGGATCATTTCTGTATCTAACTGTTAGTTTCAAAATTTCGTTAAGAGGCATGAGCTTTAAAAAGTCATATATATCCTTGTCTAAAGCGTTAAACTCCCAATCATTTCCAAAGATATCCTGATTGGAGGAAACTCCAACTACGAGGAGAGCTGCGAGAATTCCAACGAACTTCATCTGAAAATAAAAAAAAACAATTTTTATTAGGATATTTAATTAACTATTTCAGTATAAATCTAATAATGAATGAATTTTATTAATTTATAAATGCTAGATTTACCATTAAATGCACATCATATCAAGGATTTTATGATTTTAAAATAAAGTACTTTATTATCAGGTTAGAAAAATATTAGCAAATGATACGAGAAAAATAGAATGCATATGTTTGTATGTATATAAGTGTGTGTGATTAAAGATAATCCATATGCATGATTGTACAAGTATTTGCTGAGATAAGTATTACAGTTATTTTTTCCTTTCCACTAGTAATGAAGTGGTGCGAGACACGTGCAAATTTTAGGAGAACAACAAATTCTTGTTTAAATACTTTACTGTATTTCCAGTGTATTATAATTTAAAAATTTACGTACTAATTTTACACTTATTAATTAAACATATTATAAGACTATATTATAATAAAAAAAAAATATTCCAATCTTAAATTACCATACTATATTTGTACTATTATATTATTTGTTATGTATATAGTATGAACGTAGTATAGTATAATTATATGCTTTAGAAGATTCACAATATTAATGAAAGTAAGTGAACAATTGTAGTTTAATAAATCTTATTTTTTCAGTTTTTCGTAAGAAATCAAATAAAAGAAGGTATAGTACTTACGGTTTCTAAATACTTAGGAAGCCTCGGCAAATAAATCAATTTGAATGTGTCTTGACTAGAAAATACTGCAGCTTATATATCGAAAATTGGCCTTGATATTAAAGTAATTTTGGGATCAATTCATCTATTAAGTGATAAGATAAAAGTTTATTAAGATAAAGTTATATAAGAAACTTATGATCGATAATAACAGTACTTAAAAATATGGACAGATTTTCTAATTACTAGGATATATAAAGACCAACAAAACTTTCAATGCTATATTTTATTAGGTGAACATTCTAAAATTATACTAATAATATACCAAGTCTCATTTCAAACTTTTCAGTAAACCTTTTTCGAATTTCGTTCAGGTATTATCTCCGGCTATTTTCAATTCGCCAGATTCCTGAAGATACTCTGTACCAGTTGTGAACCCAGAAATAAAAAATATGTGTTCTTCTTAGATTATTGCTTCATCTTAGCAAAGATTTATTAAGTTCTCGAAATAAAATATTCAGCATTTACAAAGTGGCTAAAGATCAAGAAAGCAAATCCTATAAATATATGAAAAATGAAGCACTCTTGTACTTCATCAAATATATTATTTTCACTTCTTAATTTATATTAGTCATAATTATCAACATAAAAAATTAACAATTTTTATAGTAACTGTATAATAATAAATAGTACAATTTATGCAGCATTATCAATTTGTACCAAATTTTGTATTTGTCAATTTAATTTATTTTGCAAATGTACTACTAATTTTTTTTTTATATAAAAAATTTTTATAAAAGAACTTTGATCAAAAAATACTCAATTATTTGATCTTAAAGATTTCTTAATCTTCTAGAAATATATTACATAACAGAAATGGATATATTATTTGGTGTACAAATAAATTTCCAAGTTGTTTTCGAAAATTTCACATTTATTTGTATCAACAATTTACTGAACATTTAACATTTAAATATTTTCGTGTTATTATTTGTCACCTTACGCCATCTTTCGATCAGTTTACTAATCTCAGAAATAAAAAAGAAGTTTTATCTTTTGATGCGATAGTCCATATATTATTTTTTACCCAAATTTTTTGAAGTATGTATTTCAGATAAAAAGTATGCATTAATCTTAACGTACGATAGTAGGAAAGGGCAATGTTCGAAATGAAAGCCAAGTGCTCTCAAATATCCCAAATTAAACACCAATTACGTTGCTTGGACGGACTTAGCAACGTGAAACTTTTTTATCGTGAAACAATTTTTCACAGGCCGCAATCTTTTGCCAATAAATGAGCGTTTTCGTGTGATTTTTAGATTCAATTGTATCAATTAATGACTGTAACAATCAGCATCATTATTCACCTATTATTAAAGTTTTATAATATAGGACACTCATGATATTCCATGAGATACAGGACATGAATTTCTTAGAGAAAATATTGCATTTCCCTGTAAACGTTGCTGCTTCATCAGATTCTTCTCAATGGTAGGATTTGGGATTAGCAACATAAATCAGTTTTCGTCATAAGTTTCAATTTTTCATTAAAAAAATTTATTTTTTGTATAGATTGAAACACTTTGTCACACGGTCGTCGTCATTCTTTTGATCCAACATAAAAGATATTATCTAATCTTTAATTTTAAGTATTAATTCTGATTGGTTTTTAATTGTAACGTTATAAATGCGCGACGAAGTCTGGATAGATGCCGAAAACGAAAAGAACGTAACGATTACAAAAGGAATAGAAAGAATTATAATACATGATTTGATAAAAGATTGCAAAAATTTATTATATTATATTTTTTGTATGAAACATTAAGTAAGAAGATCGAAAAATATTATTTGTTAATCATAAGCACATTAAGGTCTTATAAAATAAATATCTTCCACAAGTACTGGTGTTATTTATAGGTCTGGGTATTTGGGAATATTAAGTCCAAGAACGGTTTGGATAACTTCTCTGACGGCATTGATATCGAGACCAGATTCATTGGCTCTCTTAAGAATGTGTTGGAAGCGTTGGTTGGCGTAAAGAGTGTTGACAATGGTTTGGAATTCTTTAGAGGAAAGATGTTGGACGAGTTCTTTGAAAGCCGACGAGGATTGCAATTTTTTCTGGTAAAGAACTTTCAATTGATCATTTGGCATGAGTGCCTTGACGTCGGCGACGAGACCCTTGTATCCACCAGTGATTCCATAGTATGACGATGGTGGCGTCAATTTTGGAAGGTGAATGTAATCGTGTAAACGATTTAATAGGTAGTAAATGTCGACTCCAGCGTTGTATACGTAGTTGTAAAAGGCCATTACTTCGGGTATTTGTTCATTTTCTTGTACCAATTGTTTAAAGTCATCGGTTTGCACGTATTGTAGGCCTTTCTGTACTTCGGCATCTTCGGCGGCATATTGCACAAGAAGTTGTACCAACTTTTCGGTTGGAACCAAGTCTACAAATTCTTGAAGATCCTTGTAAAGTTCGCCTCTACCAAGGTTCGGTACTTTCCATGCACTGGCTGCTGCCACGATTGCTATTAAAGCTATTGCGAATTTCATCTGAAAAGATAATTCAAATAATTATTATTTTTGTTTATTTCGATGATTAGTACAAATATTATGGAATAATTTATTAGTACTTTAATAATTTATACATTTAAGAACAAATTTTCTTTCTATTTTGCATACTTATTATACTTACTTTGGTATTGTGTTTCGCACCAAGTACTTAGAAAGTAATAATACTTTTACAGGAACTCAAGCGACTTTTTATACACGTAAATTCTGATTTCAATCGCTCCATTATCCAATATCAGATAAGATAAATAGCTCAGATATTCGATGAATTTCATTTGGGGCATCGAAATAACAGAAGAGATTCATAGATAAATTTTTCATGTACAGAGAAACATATCAAATATGCAGTATGAATATACTGATACGAAAAGACAGAAAATATTTCTAATATCGTTAGAATGAAAAAAAATAATTTAATCTTATTATCTTTCTTATTTTGTATCATTTTTATAATCACGTATATGATTCTTAAATTGGGGATTTCTGGAAAATACAAAACCTTTAATAAAATGATTGCATAATAATATCTAATCAAATTAAAAGATTCTTCTGACACGAAAATTAATCTAGTTCTTATACTCTATCTGTCAATTAAACGATAGAAAGAAACAACAAAATTTATTACAAGTCTAATGTAATAAGAATAAAAAGACAAATATTATCGAAGCATATGTAAATACATACTATAACAGTTTTGTATATTAGAGTAACACGTAGAGAAAGAGTAAAAGAAGGAGGCATAGGGTGGGGAGAGAGGGGAGGAGGTAGTTTTGTTAACGCATAAAAAGTTTTGCTCGGTTGGATGCGAAGAAGGAAGAAAGGAAAGAAAAAAAAAATAAAAAGGGTGGTGAGAGGATAAAATGGTGAGGGTTAAAGAAGGCGGTGGTTGGGTAGCAGAGGAGAACGGAGGGAGGGGGGGAGTGGTTTAAGGGTAAGAAGAAGAAAGCAAAACGGTAGCACGTGTTGCGAATAGTCACGACTCCTTCCTAGTGGTCTTTCGATAAATAAGAAAGAAGCGATGTTCGTGCAGGTGGCGCTAACTTTTAAAAGGAAAGTAAAGGATGCCTCCTAGCTACCGATTTTCTCGCACTGCCAATCGAAAGAGTTTTGCAGTACCATTGGAACAGCTGGAGACTAAGGAGTAACAAAGTAAAAGAGAGAGATGAAAACGAGAAGAAGAAGAAGAAGAAGAGAGAGAAAGAGAGAATGAAGCAAAATAGACTACAGAAAAAAGAAGACAAGAGAGAATAAGATGAAAAAATAAAAAAGAAAGAACATAAAAAAAGATGAAACGGGTGGAGGGGGACCGGAGAAGATAGGAACAGTGTTTCTGTAATTAAAGTTGTTACAATTTAATAAGCCTCGGAATTTACCATCGTCGTCGTAATAGGAAAATCAAGAGGTAGAAAAAAAAACAAAAAAAAAAAGAAAAAGAAAAAAAAGAAAAAGAAAAAGGTTTAGCTTGAAAAGGAAAACGAGCCGACATCATTTCATTGCCTTAACCGAAAAGATCGTATTCGCGATCTCTTAACTTTTCCACTCAATGTAAAACTCTACTCTCGTTTCTGTGGATTCTTCTTCTTCTTTCCTTTACTTTCGTCATCTCATTTTTAATAGTTAGATAACGTTTTTCTTTCGTTAAAGGTTTAACGCATTTTTATGATGTTTCCAGTCCAACTTGGAGATGCTCCTATCGATATTTTGTTAAATCGATAGGAACTTGTCGGGTTGGCAAATATTGTTTTAAAAGAATTAGTTCAACAACAACATCTTTCAATTTAATTCGCTTGATTTTTCCTTAATTTTTGGGTTCTTTTTTATAAGATAATATTATTTAAAAGATAAGTAAGAACGATAAAGAGAAGGCGCGGGAAGCAACAGACTTTGGTGAAAACTACGCAAGAAAAGGTTCGTGATATCGGCGTTATAATCATTTCTGGAAAAGCCGGAGGAGGATTCCGAAGGAAAGTTCAACTCGCAGCAAGACTGTAAGCGCGCGCGAGTAGTATCAAGTTATTTTCTCTAACCGGCCAGGCAAACTTTTCCAGGATATTATGGCCGCACGTGGTGGTAACAGCCTGACGTGCCGGTCCCATCGTTACCGATATAACGACCTCGAGGATTTTTGCGAAGAAAAAAAGAACAAGAAGAGACGAAGCGTGGTTAGGAGAAAGAGTAAGGAGAAAAAGGGGCTGGTTTGGGTTGGGTTGGGAGTAGAAATCAGCTAAGAAACTCTGTCCGTACGTAAACGTGAATGGGATCTCAAAATGAAATCGTCGAATCCTCGAAACTATGATTTTTGTTCTCTCGTCGATTCTACTATTCTCTTTTTGTTCTATCGGTTTTATCTTATTTTGAATTTCTTCTTATATTTCTTTATATTTCTTCTTCAAATCTTTCACATTGTTTCTTTAAAGAAAATTTATTAATCGGTTAATTTTTAATTTCTATTATTTTCTTTTTATTATATTTTTTTTCTCCGTTCTTTTCTTTTGTTTTTCATTTTTTCTTTATTGAAATGAAAAGATTACCAGTTTAATCATCGTTCTTGATAAAGAAAAAAAACATTGATAATGATCATATTGAAACGTAGATAATCTAACGAATTTATCGATAAAAAGCAAGAAAAGTAGTGCACAGGTGTCTTTTAAATCAACTGGCACATATGGTTGATAAATAATTGTCCCATGTAATCGAGTTGTTACATCTTATCGATAATAATGTACCTTATATATGTATTTTAATCGAGATCCTGCTCAGGGACTAACTTTCGAGATCCTAACGTCATTGCATAATAATAATAATTCTAATCGAGAAAAGAAATCAAGATTTATTTTAAATGCATTTCGATACTTGAACTTTGAATATTAAAACATCGAACAATAAGCAAAGATCAGACGTTAAAATTATATTTAGTATCATTATTGATTTATTATTGCGTATTAAACGTAAATTCACGTTGATAGGATCGATCACTTTTAAGAAAAAGAAGAAGTGCAAAGGAAGCTAGAACGATTTCGAGGGTTCTAGGGGGGAAGTCGTAGAAAATGGTTGCCTGTAACAAATCCTTCGCGTGTAATCGAGGTCGTGCCTTGGCTAAGTTTTACTCTCGAACACTTAACTCCATTGCGATTGGATTCTTCCAAGAACGAGCCTTTAACCTACCTCTCTACCTCCATTTCCGGTTCTTGGCCTCTTTCCTCGATTTATTTCCTTCTTATATATCTTTTTTATTTTCTAGCCCTGTTTTCTAATGCTCTCTTTTCTTTTTCTTTAATTTATATTAGAGAGGAACGATTAGACACACACACAAGTACAATATTATACTTATAATTTTTCTTTCTCTCTTAAATATCTCTTTTTTATTTTTCTTCCTGTCTATTGAAAACTGTCTTCTATCTTTCGATCTAATATTTTCATCTTTTCTTTTATAAATATTTCTTTATTGGATAAGAACCGCTAGACACGTAAGTACAATATTATACGTTTACTATAAAATTTGAAAAAGAAAGAGAAAGAAAATCATATATCAAGAGTATTATTATTAAATAAAGATGATTTTTAAAATAACGTAATATTTATTAAATAGTTAAAGAATTATTGAAATAATTATTATACAAATCTAACAACAATCATTGACGATTGTGTGTGTAATCTTCATACTTAAAGTCATTTGGAAAAACAAAAAATCCACCGATCAATATCTGTATACTCAAAATCAAATGTAGTAAAAATCAGTTGGATTACAATCTAGATTTGTTTTATCGTAACACGATGACCGATGTTATCTCGAACAGGTGTTATATCATCAACGATTTGAAAAAGATGAAAGAACAAAAACAAAAATTATAAATTCATATTCGTGGTAGCGTAAGAAAATAAAAGGAAGGAAATGAAAAAGGGGTTTGGTTTTGGATAGCATAAGCCGCACTACTCTTCACCAGGGTAACCGGGTGCCCGTGAACACTGGCAAGGGGCTCACTTGTATTTCAATGTCGTGGCATCCGGTTAGGGCGACGAGTGATGTGGTCTGCTACCCTCGTACATCCGGCCGTCACCAAACACTGTGCGTGTGCCCTCTTGCTTTCCCTTCACCCTCACCCAACGTGTTTGCACTGCTTCGACTTTCCTCACCAACGTTGTACTGCACTAACCCTCACTGTCATGGGGTAACTAGTTAATGCTGGTCTCTCTCTCTCTCTCTCTCTCTCTCTCTCTCTCTCTCTCTCTCTCTCTCTCTCTTCGTTTCTCTTTTATTCTTTTTCATTCCTTCTGTCTTTCTCTGTCTTTCTTACTGTCTAGATCTACCACAAAACTACGAACGCTGAGATACACTTGCGCGAAAGCAACATGCAGCTGTACCGAACTGTCTTTCATTCCATTCGGAATGAAAAGTGTTTCTCTTCATTTAGTTAAGAGAATCATTATTTAATAAAAATATTATATTCATGAAATATTGATTTAACGAAAAAATTAATAATTTCAGCGGAGTGTGTGGTCTGTTGACTGTTAATAATATTAGCATATTGCATTACACTCGATGCAAACGATTTTACTCTTTAATATTATTATAAATATGATTAAAATAAATGATCAAAAGAAGAAGATTTAATTATATGGAATGAGTGTATGGTTAGAGTTTGAAATAATTTCCCCATTGATTATTCGATCTTTGGAAATAAGTTAAGAAGTTAAGATCGAGGATGATAATGCAGCGACATACTTGGCCCTCTGATCACGTTATATCTATATTATTGATGTACCTATGCATTGTTTAGTTGTGTCTACGACAGGCCCCCGATAACGAGCAAACTTTCGACCACGGCCACTCGAGCAAAGTAATTATGCTCGTATTCCACGTCGAGTTACATTAATTAACGTCGCGGTAGCAGGACCGTAGCCGTAATTCTCGCGAGTTATACGAGGATCCTCGAAAAGGCCCTTTGTAAGGGTGACACGCGTGTTTATATTGATGACGAGTAATGCAGGACGCATAGTTACAGTGTATCACGATCCACCATCTCTTTCTCTCTCTTTCAATCTGGATATCAAATGATACTATGAAACTTCATGTTTGTATTTTATTATTAGGACCTACAAAGTTACTGAAAACTAACTAACGCATGTGTAGTACTCATCCTCTTTGTCATACTACATTTCAAATTAACTGATTAACTATGAACTTTCTAAAGTATTAAGTAATGCAGACAAATGTTTTCCGGATATTTTTTATTGCCAAAAAACAAACAAGTTGTAGTCTATTTAATTTAGTTATTATCTCTGATCGAATTATTTAAATGTAACATGATTTGAGATTCTTTTAATTCCTCTACTTATTATTGAAAAATTCTTATGTACAAAATTTCGAATATATCATATTTAAGATTTGATTGCATCGATTGACTTGTCGTATTAAATCTATATCGATCTAAATTATCATTATTTGTCTTACAATTATTTCAAGATAATAAGATATACATTTTACTTGATAATAGATCACACGTATTGCGTGTTACTTTAGTAGACATATTGTTTGTTGCACATGTTTGACATATTATTTATATGTTTTACATTAGATTCGAAAGTTCATCCTATTGGATTTGAGATGATAAGGAGGAAAGTGTATCCTCGAGTTAGATGCAACGTTCTCACTCGAGAAGGTGTTCGAACATTCTAGCAAGGTCTCCTGGGTCACCTACGAAATCACATTTTACCTCGATACATCCGCCACTACGGGAGCAATTTTCTCTAGAGCAAACAAGCCGACCTCCTCGCATGCATTAAACTTTAAACGTTCGCGTAAGAAGGCAGCCCGTTGATCCTATCGGGTATATACATAAGTCTGCAAGGTCCTCCGACGATATCAGTAACAAAATGAAGTTTTTATCGATCTAAAAATACGACACATGTTTTTTTTTCTCCAATTATTTTCACGTATTTATTTATTTTTCTCACAACTTAATTACTTTTAATACAAAATTAATAGAGTAACGAGAAATATTTGTTGTTAAACGATGACAAACGTTTTACTATAGTACGAAAAAATATTAAAAGTGTTTCCACTGTAATTTTAAATAGAACAACAACTTCTCTTTGAATTTGTAGAGAATTTCTAGAGTTTTGATAGGATTAGATGAGGGTATATTCAACAGACACGAAATTACTATAGTCGGTAATAATTCTTGTTCGTTGAACCAATAATAGCCGCGTACCTTTCGAAGTAGCCACAGAAAGGGCTAGGAGAAGGAACCCTTTTCCTAGCAGGAAGGCATTGTTTCGAGTGGCGCAGTTTATCCGCATGGTACCACATGTTATTGTTGTGTACTTTGACCGTTCACACCTATCTCTCGATATAATAACCACCACCGACAATGCTTTAATCCGTCGAGTGGGTGGGTGGGGGAGGCGGTTTGGGAGGTGCTAAAGAAGGGCCGAGTAGTTTCTACAAAAGGAGCAAACTACGGAAGTAAGCTGATTAGGAAACCACCCTTCGTCGTTTCTCTTTCTCTTACTATCTTGCAGTGGAAGGATATTCTCTTTCTAGATCTCGAATATCCGCGTTTCCCCATAAAGCCGGTCTCTCACCACAGCTACTACTACCGACGACGACAACGATGCATCACGGTATTATAAATAACTGTCCGCTATTTCCGCCATGCTGAGAATAAAGTAATTTATAAAGACAACCGGAACGTCTTGGTTATACACTTCGTTTTTTACCCGAGGAAAAAGAGAAAGAACGATTCTACTGATGGTTTCTTCTCCTCTTTCTTTTCGTATTTTCTTCTTTCTTTTCTTCTTATTCTTCTTCTTCTTCTTTAGTTTGTTTTTCCGTTTCTTTCTTCAACTCGGAGATTCCCCCGGAGCATGATGCGCGATTTTACACCGGCTGCATTTCTAATGCACAGCTACCTCATCGCCACGTCAGATTACGTGGCAAGATTTTCTGTGAGTCCTCGAATCCTTTACTTTACGCCGAGAGGAGAACCACTTCAACCTGGATGAAAAAGGATTAAGCATTCGTTCTTGATTCTCTGAATGTGCTGGGAGAAGTTTGCGTATTCCAAATTTTCTTCTCTAATTACAATTAATGTTTCGTGTCGTTCTAGTTAATAGTACTTTCTTACAAAATAATTATAAAATGTAGAAAAAGAAAAGAAAAGTAAAAAAACATGTAAGTACTTTTCCATCATTAACAAGATCAAATATTTAAATGCATCTCCAATAAGGTAGATAATACACTTTAAGACCGGATGTTTAATTGTATATATAAACAATGGCATAAACTATAAGATTTTAATCTCCGACTCTACGTGCTAGGAAGAATAATTATTCCAAGACGAAATTTACGTGTCTCAGCGTGGCTCTGCTTGTTAAATCCGGTTTCAGGTGATGAGAGTATCGTACGTGATAAGAGTGACAACTAGGAGGAGGGTAACTTTCGTTTGCAAACGTCAAATTTATTGAACAAATATTCCAAGTAGAAAGAAACTCTAATCCGAAAGAAATAAAAATACTATTGAAACGGTTTATCAATATCTTCTGCAATACTTCCTCCTTCATCCCCCACCCCCCTTTAACACATACGATTATTATTCAGTTTTTCCCCATGAAATCTTGGAAAACGAGTGAAACGAAATCGCGACGAAAGATCAAGGCAACATCGTTTGCGTTCGAAGTTGAAGAGGTTCGGACCAATCGCGAAGCCATTACACGAGCCTCACCCTTGCCACGAGGGACGTGCAAACGAGGTACTTACTTCGAATTCAAACCCGTCGGGAACGTCCAATTTAAAAGTTTCCAGACACTCGAAACGGCCTCGGAACTGCAGATACGCCCTCGCCTCGGCCTCTTTCTCACTCCTTCTAACAAATACATCGACGCCGATACGATACGTAAAAGCAGCTAACCGATGTATTATCATTTTTTACAAAAACACGTTCGAATCTAAGAGAACAAAATTATCGATATTTTAATTTATTTTTAATCAACATGTACGAAAAGTGACGTTGTTAATAAAAGGATTGAAAATGTCTACTGATTGTTTAAATAGAAATTTGTTTCAATAGAAAAATGCACGCGTTCACACGCACACACATACCTATATCGATAGGAATAAATATCGTTTGGTAATAATTAGTGAAAGTATGAGAATCATTATGAAATATTAATGGTATTTATTTTTCTATATCTTTTTCTATTTTATTAATAATTAATGTTGTGCAAATATTGTAGTAAGCTATCTTTAATTTTTTATAAACGTAATGGTATTGAATATTTAACATTCGATGCAGAATATCGAATATCGATGATAGCTTAACTTCCACGTTTTTTGATTTAAATTAATCTTTTTAACTTTTTACTCGCACAACACACAAATTTATATCAATACTGTTAGAATAAATTTCAAATGTATTTTCTGTAAGAAGATGATTTTTTATGAAAATCAGCAATCAACTGGAAACTTTTGACAAGTAGTGTATACCCATAAGGGTTCTGTTACGGGATCCACGAAATGGCATATATCTACATATTGGAAATTGGATTTCACGGACAAGTTTCATCGAGAGAAATTCGACGTAACTCAAGTTTCGTTTTACTCGTTTCGTGGAACGGGGAGAACGCGAGTTCGGTAAATCAGTCGAAAGTTTTCTTTACTGTTAAAAGAAAAGAAAAGAAAAGAATAGAAATAAGGAAAAAGAAGAAGAAGAAGAAGAGTCGGGTCTCGTGAGTTACGTTTCTAACAGGGCTAATTGAGACCAGTTTTTCCCCCCTTCGAATTCTTAGCTTCGTTCGAAGACGAACGTATAGTGTAGGAGGGAGAGAGAGAGAGAGAGAGGAAATACCAGGAAAGGCGGACGGATATTTAACGCCACGTAAATTCACGAACGACTGACTAAGGTACGAATGATGTACGACGATTTTTCTATTTATGCCCTCTTTTTTTCGTTCCTTATTCTTTCTCCTTCTCTTCGTCTTCTTCATCTTCTTTTTCTTGTTTTATTTTTCTTCGCTCAATCCTTTTCAACCCTCCTTTACTTTCTCAGCCACATCCAGTAAGAGAAACGAGCTCGGTATGTGCAATTATAAAAAGTTGCCGCGTATATATCTTCCCTAATATATATTCGACGTCTTGGATAACTCCCCTTCTTTACCCCTAGGCGACCCTCCGAAAGCCACAATGCATCATAATGAACCGTCTTCGGAGGTCTTTCTTAAATTCGGAGAAACGTGACTTAAAGTACCGATCAATTCTAAATCCCACGGCCCTTTTTTTCATTTCCAGTCAGTTTACTGGAGATTCATGGAATTTATTTTTATACTATAAATAAATGCAATTAATTTTCGATACAGATCAAAGGTAAAACATTAGTCAAATGTTTTCCCTTTCGAGTGATCCGAAATAACTTTTAATCGTTCTTTCTCGTCGAAAGTCAAAGGATTTCATCGAATGAGAGAGAGAGAGAGAGAGAGAGAGAGAGCGAAGAGAGCTCAGGTTGTGTGAGCGATTAAACCATTCTAAAATCCGAAAATAAACGATGCGAATGAATTTTACGAAATGAGTTGCGGAACAAACAGTGGAAAGTTATAATCAGTGAGACAATGTACGGTGATAATTTCTACGCGATAACGGAAAGCTCGAGAGCAACGGGGGTATTAATCAAAGTTTAATTCGCTACGAAATTGCCAGAATACGTTATCAATTATCTCCTCCGTTTAGATGCGAAGTGTTCTCATTGTGTTGGAACTTCCACTCTAGTGCCGTTACTCGATAACCAAGAGATTCGAGCCACGTAAGCGAGCTCGAGCTACGCGTTTGTGGACACACTCCTAACAATCAACAATATTTCACACAGTTTCTTAACTTTTTAATAAACCTATCAACGATCAATCAAGTCTAATAATTATTTTATTAGAAGATAATCGAAACAATGTTTAAATTTCAATAAAAATAATTCAATAGTTAGAAACTCATTCTATCTTGGATGACTTCTCTTGGAAACACACAGAAGGAATTAACAGTAGGTGAATATCCAACACCTTCATAAACTTCATCGTAACTGCTACAAGCATTAACAAGCTTTAGCATACTCATATGTAACGTAGAATTTTACTAACACTATGTTGTAAGTGTAAACACACATGGAATATAATGTATCTCTACGAAGGAACGACTCGAATCCGTCATATGACACGCGATATCAATGTACATACGAGCCAACGAGCTACACCGAGCATCCACTTGTACCATAAATTCAAGTTTTTCGTGTCAAGAGGGTCACGCTTGAATATCAGATGTATGTTACGAGCGTTGGATCGTTGAGGTTTAAATTTACCAAAATGACTTAATTATTCTTCCCGATTTTAATTTATTAAACTTTCAATCTTACGTCTCCCTGTATTAACACTTCGTGTACTTTATAAAATATCGTAAATTAAATTAAATCCAGCGTATTTTTGTCTATAGAACAATTTTGTGGAAATGTGTCGCGTAAAAAGTTTGCGAAAATTTTTGGTTAACAAAATTTTTAGTTATTTCTTATCGTTGACTCGTTATGAAATAATTATTAATATCGGCAAGGATAGTTAGGATGACAAAGTACTTGGTTAAAGTAACAGAACCGACTGTCGAATGCATTATTAATCGGCGTGCCTTGCGGCAGACGTGAATGTTCAGTAGAAGCAGCGAACGAGACTCTCTAAGACGGATAGAGGATTAAAGAGCAGCTAATATCGCGCTAATTGCTCGTCGAAGAAACTCCTCGAAGAAGCTCGTCTCGAGACGAGCCCAAAGAAAACGATTCCCTGACGATTCCTTCGAAAAATGAACAATTCATAAACGTTAGTTTTTATATCATTTTCATTTGGACGAATTTTTAAACATTTTTCACAAAGTCTCAATCGACGCGAGTATTCTCTTGAAAAAATATTTTATTACAATTTATTGATTAAATAATAATAATAATATGTCTACCCTTTTTTGCATCAGTAATATGCAATAATTTGTAATACAAAAGTTTGTAATTTAAACAAAAAATCCAAATATGAAGGGATGGTAAAATATTAGTATTATCGATCTTCCAGATATAATTGTCGTTCAATAAGAGAAACAAATGCGACAGATCCTACCGCAATAAGGTAATTATTTAATTACGCTCGTAATATCTTCCCTCGAATTGAAGGGCTCAAGATAGGGGATGAATTGGAAGCTCGAATCGTGATGCTTATCACTGTCCATCTTCGTTCTTCCGACGTGCAGGCGTCTCGAATTCCCCGTCTCGGTTTTCTACCTCGACTTTTTTAACGGAACCCAATTACTCGGCGCCGCTTTTATCCATTTTCTTTCTTCTCGTCTCGTGAAATTTCTACCAAAGTCGATTCTTCTTTACAAAGCTTTTCCTATACGAACGACGTATTTTTATTTTTCACTTATTTGTCAAGGAGAGAAAAAAATATATATATATATATATATATATAATGAATTTTTTACTCCATTTTTTAACTGTAGTTATTTGCTATTATAAAAATTGTTTGATAAATTATATATGCGTCAAGATAATCTTCTAATTTCGTTTGCTTCAAATCCAAATTTTAATTATTTCCTTCTAAGAAAAATTGTAAAAATGACTATTTTTGTGTTTTATTAAACTATAATATCTTGATGACGCATCGAATAGGGGGAACCCATTGTCGATTAGGAAAAGCTTCAGTCGAAAACCCGCTTAAGACTAATTATCTTCGACCTCAGAATACTAATGACCCATGCCTTGCCTTTAAGAGGAGCAAGGTTTCTTCGGCTATTAATAAAGAATCATCGATTCCGAGCACGTCATCCGTCGTCGTTGATTACGTTGCGTATTATATGAAAAAGAAGTGAAAAAAAAGAGGGCAGCTTTTGGAATACTGACAAGTCCCAACTTTGTTCTTTTCTTCGTAAATTTACACCTTATATTTGATGCTAGACAGAAACTAATTTTATTCATTTAACAAAATTATACGAATAAAGCTATTCATTCATGTGGATATCACAAAATTTGTATTATCGATGAATTACACATTTTATTTATTCAAAAAGAAATTAAACATTGATTGTAAATTTATGAATAAAAATATGAAATAACAGTACTATAGTAAATGTATGTAAGAATTATTCGGTATTTAGCTTACGAGTATAAACCGATTTCCCAGTGACTTCTGAATAGAAGAAGTTGGGATGATTTAAATGTCGTAACACCTTTAGAACATTTTGAAGTTTTGCGAGCGGCAAGAAGTATCTTCTTCATTGGTGAATGATTCGGTTCATTCTCTCCTGTCGGTGACCCTTGCCGAAAATCCATTTTCACGATTTGACTTGCAAAGCTCGGATTACTGTCCGCAAGACGTTGGTTTCCTGTCGTCAAGGTAAGCCTGCTCAAGTCAAGATTATTTTGAGGAAAGACATAAGAGTGAGTAAGTGAGTGAATGAGCGAAAGAAAAGAGGAAGAGAGAGAGAGAGAAAGAGAGAGTTCCTGTATTCTTACAAAAGCGAATACTTCGAATTCACACAGAATAAGAATAAGAAGAAGAAGGAGGAGGAGGAGGAGGAGGAGTAGTAGTTACGTTTCGTCTACATCGAATCCATTTTCATTCTTCTAAGTCGTTGAACGTCAGCCACGCTAGGAAGTGCATTTTGAAATGCAAAGTGCTTCTATAATTCCAGACACGCCGATTAATTCGTCGGAAAAGCGCGGACGAAGGAATTTTACTGAAAATCTTTATTATGGGGTGAATAGGTAGAGCATGGAAAATAAAGGAGCTAAGATGATAGTCTGTAATTATTTAAATTCTTCCTTTCAAACGAGGTAGTATGCTGGACGGAAAGCAGCTAGTGCTACAAAGGAATATATCGAAAGATGTTCAAAGAAACGAATGGAATACGAAAAGAAAGAGAAAAATAAAGAGACAGAAGACATCCATTTAGAAAAAGATCATAATTATTATCTTAATTAATCATTTATTTTTTAATATGAAACATCTATTTCTTAAAGGTGCCCGTATTAAACTGTACTCGTAATTTTTATATGATTGCTTCAGATTATTCAGTAAATAATAAAAGAATTATTGAAAAAAGTAAATTGAAATAACATAAAGAAAAACACGTTTGTCAGGTTTTTCTTACGCACATGAGTGATAAGGCATACATTTGTGTTAGTGAACAATATATAAAGCTTCTTTATCATCTCTCTTATATCAATTTTATATTAATTTCCGATAAAAAATATATATTTTTAGAAAAATAGATAAAACCGTATGATATTAAAGATACGAGTAAAGAGTATTGTTCTCGATTCGTTCCTTCAAATTAATAATAATATAGTTCAGAAAAAATAATGATAGTGTTGCTTACGTAGAAGATATTTCTCAGTAGAAAGTGCATCATCAAACAGTGCGGGCTTCTTCTACGAGTGTTTTCAGACAAACATAATAATTAAAAGCTTTGAACTTATAATTACGCTTATCTCGATAGTTTCTACTTAAATTATCATCATCGTTTGATTTATGTTATTATTTTTTTCTAATATGCACTATAATTAATAACTTTGATTAGATTGAATTATTGTAACATGATTTTAAATGAAACAATTTACAAGTTTATTTTATACAATTTAATCTTACGTCGAAATTTCGAGACGAAATATTTGTAGCACTGAAAGAGATAACGGGTTATTAAAATTAAAAGAAATAAAGATTATATATTACCAGACAATGAAAAGGAATCCATTTTTCGTAGAAATTTAGCATTTTTATCGATTTGAAAAAATAATATAATATAAATTGACGTGAAAATGGGGTTTGTTTTATTGATTCAGTAATTAAATCGATATGTCATAGAAGACGTTTAACGTTTATACGTCGATTCGAAGTATGAGAAAATCCAATCGTAATTTACAAATCGAACCTCAAACCGGTGCTCATTAACAAGTCGATCCTGTGGCTAACATAGACCAAGGCGTTTCTCCATAGACAATGGACAATCAAGAAGCCACACGTATTTCCATCGTGTTCTTGTGCGATATGGAAATTATCGTTAATCGATATACATATACCGAATAGTATAGAGTCCTAGTCTTGATGCCAGACGAATGGAAGTTTCGAATTTCATTAACGTGATCGAGTGAACGACTGGTGGGAGGGAGAAGGGTGGTACAAGGTGGAAGGGTCGTCTTAATTTAGCAATTAACTCTCTACAGTTCTCTGCAACTCCGACGATGTATCTATATATTCGTATGGTTGAAAGGATATTTTATTGCTTGCATTTACCTATTGGTGTATCGAACGGAAAAGGTACAATTATTAGGTTGATTTATTAAAAGTATTATTGTTTTATTTCCAAATCTCTATTTAATTATATAATCATGAATTATTTTTGTAATTATTTCTAAGCTTTGTTAGTCTTTTGTACGGCTTAAAAAGAAATCATAATATATATTTGTATCTCGTTCGAACAAATTATTAATAATTATCAAAAATGTTTGAACATTTTTATGATTAATTGCACAAGTTTAAGGTAATGCATACGTATTGAATAAAATGAAATAAGAAAAAATGTTCTTTCGACGAACATCTTCTTAGCTAATACTTGCGTTACATAGTTACGATGTAGAAAGCTTCCTTCGCAATATAAATCAAAACTCTACTAAGTAACAATTTATGTCCGGCACTTAGCAAAGTTGGAAGGTAAGTAGCGTAGTAATAGACACAGTGGGGGAAGGTCTTCTGCTCGTTCAAACGGATTACGAATGAACTTGCTGTTCCTAGCAAAGATCTAAATGAACTTTCAATTTTTTATATCCCTTCTTATAATCTCGTTAAAAAGTTAATGGACCCATTTATGTACCTAAACTAGCCTAATGCGAGCATACATTTTTATTTATACGCTGTATTATTGATGCAATATTAAAATCTTTACTTGTAAAAACGTGAATACAAAGTGCCCAATTATTTAGCCTAATTCATAAAGATATTCAACTATATTTGTTAAAAGAACTTATTCATTTCCAAAATAACCGCTTTAACGAAAATTCAATTATAAAAAATTGAAATTTTGATGAAGTATCTTGACTACTAGAAACACATATTTTCCATAGGAGGGTAAGAATTATAAATATAATAAATATTATATTGAAGAGCGAAAACGAACTCGTTTTCGTTCGTTTAACTGTTTATAACTACCTCCCTTCCTCCCTTCTTCTTCCTCCTCCTCGTCCTGTTCGTTAAATTGTTCAGCCAGTAGTTGTGCTAGCGCGTATTCCGGTAATTCCTTTAAAATACAGGGGCACTCAATCAACGCGAATAGGCGCAAATCGGTGATTTCGCGCTCACGGATTATCAGGATCGAATGGGCTTCAGGATATTGCGGCGGAAACACGAAAGCGCGTAAATGCATCAACGTTGCCCCTCTCGCTCTGATTCGGCTCGTCCGGTTTCGAACAAATGACGCGTACGACAATTCCTATGAAAGGGTTCTAGAGTTGCACCCCTTCGAAAAAGACACGCGTCTGTCTTTCTTCTTTTTCTTCTTTTCTTATTCGAGTTAAAAAAGGTGACAGACTTTCATAAGAAACGAAGGATTTTCTATCGATTTTAAAACAATAAATCATAATTTTAATACTATCAACAACCAGATGATATTTTTTAGAATATATTAAAATTGTAGATGAAAAAGATTGTTCGTTTGGTAAGAAATATGTGTAAGACTTTTTGTTTTGGTAAGATCGGTTTATTTTCTCAGAGAATGATCTCTCCCCGTTGCAATCGACACTTCCTGAAAGGCTGACTCGTCGCGGAATAGTCTGGTAAATAGCCTCGAACCTTTTCGCTTTTGGTTCGACTACGCTGACAGTTGTTTTCCCAAAAGCATCGACGTCCGGCACAAACGGGAAATTGAATTTCTACCAAAGCTTTCTCTCTCTCTCTCTCTTGCCAACCAAGTCAGACGCGTGCCTTTTGCTTTCATGCTGCGACACTTCGAGTGTTACGTTTCGACTCCAACCTTCGTTCCCCGAACGGAAACCGCGACTCAAGAGGAAAAAAAATAAAAAAAAAAAAATAAACGACGCTGAGAGTTTCAATCGAAGTTGGGAAATGTATTGCCTACGTAGCGGGATTCTCTTTTCTTCGGACGTAGACGTCTAAAGGCTACATTCTCTACGCAATTTCCTTCTTTCCAACAGTAGTTCATTTTTGTTTTTCTTTCTAACCGTAACATACGATCAACTACTATTTCGACGGTTCTTTTTATCTTTTGATGTTAAAAAATAGTTGCTGAAAATGATGAAAATCCAAAATAATATTGTAAGACAGAACTCTGATAAAGTAAAACAAAGTCATTTTTACTTGTAGATCCATTTTACATAAAGATGCGATCTCTCGTCTCGAACGCCACTAGTTGCGCTTAGGGTATGTCGTACTTGTAACTCGATATAAACGATCCAAGTTTCGAAAGCTACAAGAAGTTATAATGCGAACGTTAACATCGAACTTACGTACGTAGACATTCAAGGAAACGAACGTAAATAGGGTAAGAAGGGTTAATGATTATAGTTGTTAAAACGATATGCAATTGCCCTTTCGAGATCTTAATCGTCTTTCGGAATAATTTCTTTTCAGTTACACTATTCGGTTAAGCGCACATTTCTAATTTAGATCCTAGAAAAGTAATGGGGGGTGGGGGGAAATTCTCCTTCAACGAAGAAAGTACACGGTACATAGAGACGCGTACATTAACGTGAATACGAAAGAATGAAATTACAAAGCAGCTATCGATTCTTGGAAATCGTAGGGAAAGGGCGAAAAGAGAAGCATAAATTATCGAGGGAAGCATAATTTAAGAGCCGTCATTGGATCGGCAAGTTTCTGTCGACTGGACTGGTTTACGTTTCTCATCCTCTTTCTCCCGTTCCCCCTGACTTTTCTCTCTCTCTTTCTCTTTCATTGACTTTCCTTCTTCGTCCTGGCTCTTCCACTTTGGCCTTTGGTTTTGGACGTGAAGTTAAACCAGCAGCAGCCCTACCCAAACTCCCCCGCTACCCTTACGAACCCCCTTTTCATTCTCACCCTTCGACATGCGCGGAACATTCTCACTCTCTGCCTCTCTCACTCTTTCTCTTGGAGGACGACATAGTTTTAATTGGTTTAGCAGTGTTCACTGTCGGGTGTCACGACGTCGCGACGCTGACGATGACAAATGGCCGCCATCCTTCCCTTTTCAGTTTCTCCTTCCGTTCCGTCACCGAATTCCGCGAGACCGCTAACATCGCACGGTAGACGAGACGAGACGACCTTTTCAAACCTTTTCTCTCTTTCTTTTTCTTTTTCTTTTTCTTTATTTTATACCTTCTTCCTTTTTCTCTTTATTTATTTACACAAGGAGATAGAAGAAAAAGCAGGGCTAGATGCAGTATTATAAAGAAGAAGAAAAAACAGTTCGTAGCAAAGATATCCGTATTTTATTTTGTTCACGTTATATTTCAAATCGGACCTCGAATATAAGCTGCTTTAGGGAATCCTTCGGATTTTATGTTAGGTTAATACTTCTTACATGGATTAGTATTATTTATAGAAGAGCTTTTTCATTATTTTGATAATACAAATAATTAGTTGTTTTTTATCAGCTGGATATTTATCAATCGATAGTTTTCGTATTATCGAAGCCAATTTTTCGCAGCGTAGTTCGTTTTAGAAATAAAACATGAAATAATACTAATCCGCAGGATTCGGTAAAAAGTTTAACGTCAAAAGAAAAAATGTTAGATATTATTCTCTACTTTTATTTTGATAAAACTTTTCATCCAAGAGAAAGTTACTGCAACGAAACGAAAGAAATGAAAGATGTGGTAGAAAATAAAGTAAAAAAATTTGCTATCCTTTATTCGTATTTATGATGCGTTAGCAAAAGCTCGGAAATTCGTCATCTAGGACGTTGACTAGACTTGCAAAGAAGAGATATTCTTCAATTCAAGGGGGAGAAAAGGTAACGGAGCAGTAGACGAATCAGAGAGAAGAGTAGTATAATGCTCCTACGAGGTAACCATCCGAGGACAATGTATTTTGCTCGACGTTTCTTAGAAATCGAATTACTGTTGGATCGAGAATGCGAACCCGTTTCTCTTCTTCTTCTTCTTCTTCTTTTATTACTCTATCTCTTTTTTTGGTTTCAATTGCTGTACGACGATTGGACGTAAGCAAAGAAATTAAATAAACGCGCGCAAACACAGAACGCAGGAAAGTTCGTTAAACGGAAACTGTCTGTGAGTCTAAAAGAGATGAACAAAGAAAGAAAGAATAAAAAGGACCAAACCAAACAAGAACTGATTTTTTAACTCTCTTTCACGGAACAATCGAATCTATTCTCTCGCTAGTTCGTCTATTCTTTCTTCCAACGACCGAAAAATCATCGATTGCGTTCCGTAAATTCGAGAAAATACCATAGAAACTTGTTTAACCCTTTACACTCGAGGCCTTGTTACATTTTTTACAGTTATCTTCATATGATTTCACACATTTCTATGATAAATAAGTATTACTTTCATTTGTTGCAATAGTTGACGAAACCTTTTTCAAAATTATGACAACAATTTGCAGCCCCTCTTCATGATATACCTTGAAAGTGTAATTTAAATTTTTCACCGTCAATCACGCTGTTATTGGAAAAACGTCAAAGGATCTAGCTCTATTTTGAACACGTATTACACACACACACACACACACATATAACAGACACATTCGCACAACTCGTACACGTATGCAGACATTTTCAGGAGCGGCAATTTTGGGAAGTATCACGACTTCAGCGTCAGCGACAGTTTCGTAATTTCGGCAAGTCCCTTTTCGCTGGGTTTACCGGTGCTCTTTGGTTCGTATAACGTTTGCAGAAAAGCAAGAACAAGAAGAGGAAGAAAGAGGGGAAAAGGGAAGGAGGGAGTAATGGTCGTTGGATTCGCGAACGAGAGGAAAGGAAAAGGAGGAGGAGGAAGGGTGGACGAGCTGATGTATCCACTCTGTACCCTTTACAAACCCTTCCTCTAAACCCTTCCTCTAAACCACGAGCACAGCGCGGTCTTTGCGGTCTTTGCACGGCTACCAGACGATCCTTCGAAATTGCTAATTTTACTACGATAAAAACGGAAACCATGATGGATAGATATATGCGTTATATATCATCTTCTCATTTTATTAACTCTACTCTACGATTTTGATTGCCAAACTAATCATTGCAAATAATTCGAGAATATCAAAGAAAAATAGGAATCATTTATAGATTTGTTTACTATTATTTTTAATCCATTTTTCCCTCCCACTCACTGAAGAAATCAAAATGTTTTACATTAGCTATGTAATTAATGTAAAATTAACTATACACAGTGTCCAGATAATATTTGTGTACTTTTTAAAATTTCATTCAGATTATTTTGTTCTTTTATATATAGAAAAAGAAAAGTGGAAAAATGTAATTAGTAAATATGTTATTTTTTATGATGAGTTTTACTATCATTTTAATGGGATTCGCTTCAAAGCAAAAGTTGAAAAATGACGATGCGTATAATAATGTTGGAACTTGAGACACAAGCGAAGTTCGCTTTGATGCAAAATTTCTCCTAGAGGCAAGCGGATATGATGTTACTACAAGAAGAGAATATGAGCAAAGTAAGTATTTCCGCTCTTATCCTTGCCGAAGGAACTTTGCAGAGAAAAGGAAGGCGTACATTTGTTTCCTCCTAAATTAAACGAGGAAAGAATACTCGTTCAACGGGTAAAGAAGTCTCGTTATTGTTCAATTATTTTTCCTTCAAAACGTCATTATCAATGTTTTTTGACTAAGAATAAAAAGTAGTAATTATTTTACTCCAAAAATCTAATTGTACATTCATTTAAACAAAACAGAAAGAACAGAAATAAATATAAATTACAAAGCGTAATGTAACAGTAGTTTTAAAGTATCATATGATAAGAAGAATATCAGATCTCGTAAAGAAGAATAAAAATGTTTTAATAAAAAGTATATACATAATATCTTTTAAATATAAATATTAAATTTAAAAGAAATTTTTACTATATATACAATGAGATAAATGAATCGAGGCTACAATGCCATAATTACAATGGTTGCTTGATGTCTCATCGAGTAAAGAAAATTTGTAAATTTCGTAAAGAAAGAAAGTAAAAAAGGAAAAAAAAAAGAAATGGATGGGGATGAGCCACGTGGAGACTGAGCCAAAGGAAAGAATTTCTTAGAAAAGGGGAAAATCTCCCTTCATCCTTCTCCCTTTCGGAGTAATCAATACACGCGTCTTCTATAGCGGCACCTTCTCCCCCCTTCACCACCCTTCTCAACGACACGAACCCCTGTTCTAACAACTCCTACTTTCTCTTATTTTTCCCCCTCTCTTTTTTGTTCATTCATTTAATTCTTCCATTCTTCCTTTTCATTTTAATATAATTATTCGAACCAGCGTACGTCATTTCTTTCCCCCCCTTTCTTATCACCCTATTTCTTTCTCTTGCAATTGTAACATTTTTATTTTATACTCACATCCGTTTCTGGCGAATTCATTTAACGTACGATTCGTAACCTCTTCGGGTTATTTTTAACACTCGAAAAGCTGTCGCAGTTCAGTTTTACCTTAGCAAAAACATTAGAAAGAAGTAAAGAACGAAAGCAGGTGCAACGAAAGGTAGAAACCAAGGATCCAAACGTTCCGCTTGTCAATTATGTAAAAGCTCCAAGACGAATTATGGTTTACTTACCTATTTTTAATATTGCCAAAAAATGAATATAAATTTTTATCCTACTACAATATTATATATATCTTGAAAAACTCGTAAGAAAAAAGATAAGACGATACTTTTTTAAATAAATAATGAAAAGAACGAGGGAGCGGTTAATCACGACACGAGCGACGTCTCCTTCCGAACTTATTTTTACAAAAAAAGAGAAAGAGAGAGAGAGAAGGAGAAGGAGAAGAAGAGACAGGCGCACGGGGAAGATTCAAATCAAACACGAGGCAAGCGACTGACTATGTTTATATTTCTTCTTTTGTCAAGTACACGTAGAAAAACGTTCGATATTGTATACATTGTGTACAACGTGTTAATTTGTTTTCAACTCGCGCAGAAGAAAGACATTACGCGTTAGCTCTTCGTGTAAGCATGTATTCCTGCTTCATTAAATAATATTTTATTATACATATAATTATTATATATATCATTTATTATAATATATAATTAAATCTTATACGATTTACAGGCTTATGCAGTCATTATCGATGGTGTGAACGTCTTGAAATTCAACAAGAAGATCTATATTTATCTATATAATTACAGAATATTATATTTTTCTATAGTTTCAGATAGTATTATTTTATAATTTTAATTATTACCTCTCGGTTCTATTTTTAAATCACGATTGTCTTCGTTTATGAAAAATGTTTCGAGTGATATGAAACATAATTAATTCTATTATATATTTTGAATTAAAGATTAATCATCGATGCAACGATTCATCAATTCAACGATCCATCAATTCAACAATTCAACAATTTATCCGATTTTAATAAACTTCACGACATCATTCAACCAACAGCGAAGGGGACGAGTGTATTGGAGCCATCGCAGAACTTCTACTGCTAACTGTTCATGTTTCATATATGCGTTATTTTCATTTTAAAATGCCACATATATGTAATATAACATTTAGCAAGCCGTGAGTTAAAATTTTAAATCATTGCAGTTCCCAATCATGCCAAGCATGAAAGGACCAATATCAACGTGGGTTACTGGTTGCATTCGAGTGCAGTGTACAATATAAACGTACAGAACAAATAATTAATAATCTTATAATTCAATACAGTTACCAGTATAAAAATGTTACAAAGTTTCACTTCCGTCGCACTTTTCTTTTTTATATAAATATTTTGTTCTTTTTTGAAATTAACACGCGATAACTGAATAGTGCAGTATCTCTTTTTAAACTTTGAACTAGATCAACGTAATGTAGTTTACTTACTTATGCTGAAGCCAGTACTTCACGAGCATATTGGTATTCGTACAACGAGAACGCTTGACAGTAAACTCTGAAGAGAAACAACCATCTCTAACCTTTTTTCTTTTTCTTTTTCTTTTTCTTTTTCTTTTTCTTTTTCTTTTCCTCTTTCTCTTTCCTTTAGCAAAGAGAAATGGAGAGAGAATAGTGGTGGGTACTCGTGGGTGTGCAATAAAATTTACTCGACGTACGTCGTTACTCGAATTCCCTTGGTATGGAATTAAAAGCTAAAGTAGGAGAGACACAGTTAAACTTCAACCTTTTTATCTTCACTAATTTATCCTTCTCGGGTTCATTTAATGTTTAATTAACAATTCTAGATTTTTCCTTTTTAAAAAATGTCAATATTTATACGTATGATTATATGAAATTATCGTATTCAATTAAACTGTCACACTTTATTTTATCTATATAAATTTGTAGAGAGTTAAATGTACGAATGTACGATGAATGAGCCAAAATTTTATTATAAGAACTTGTTCAATTAATCTATTTATTTGCAGGCTATTCGAGGGACAATCTTTTTATGTAGCTTATAAATTAGATTATTTTTATAACGAAAAAATAGTGTAGAGTTTAGATTTCACAAGCAATTATTGTGTTTCTCGCTGATTTTTTCTAAAATATCACATTTCCTTTGATTCGTATGCATTTGCAAGCGTTTGTATGTACACGCATGATCGCACTCGAATGATTTACTTTGTAGTACCCACGCGTTAGATAATCGATAATTTGCGTGAGATGATTCTGATATAATAATTGATAATATTTTGTACAAATGATGAAACGATTATAATTATATTGATTTTTTGTTTGTTTTAATTTGATCGAACATTTGCATGGAATAAATCTTACCGCATAAATTATTTTTAAACTCGTGTTACACACGAAAGCAGACTTTTTTGTTTTTTTTTCTATCGACTAGTTAGATTTGCTTTGGAGAGTTCTTCAGACCAGGAGGTGTCTAGATGAGATTCTGGAAAGCGAGTTGTAAATGCCTCGTATAATTTATACGCTTGACTTTCTCTTTCTATCTCACTCTTACTCGTTTGTACTTGCGTGCATATTCCCGCGTATTTATACGGTCTTACGGTCGCATTTACATGTGAGCTTGGAGGACAGCTTTTACACTTTTGCATAGATCGGCAAGTTCTAAACGGGAAAGCATCACACTCCAGATAGATAGTAGTGCGATGTGTAGTAGTACGTTATGCATACCTGTCTCTGTATTTATAATCATACGTGACGTTAACTCTCGTTTCGTGAGTAACATCTGCTCAAACTATGCGAAATATTTTAGGTATTGTCTAGTTTAGAAGAAAAATGTTAAAGTGTAAGAAAGATAGATGGATCTCGTCAAATTGTATGAAAAAATGTGTAAAATAACATTCGCATTAACTATTTATCATCTAATGAAATAAATATAAGTAAAAAAAAAATTAGGGACCGTAAAAAATATATTATGTAATGAAGATTTGTACGAAATATAAATTATAAATTATTTTCATTACAATTAGCTTCATCACAGACCAGAATGTTGATACTTCTATTGAAATAAATATCAATATCAAGTTAGAATATTATGAAGAAGTAAATGTAAACGATAAAAATGTTTCTCTTTTTTTCTTATTCCATTTTGTATGAAAAATGTCGCTTCTACTTAAAACAAAGTATCTAGGAGGAAAAGGATCCTTCCGGTAGTTTGGAAAGCAGACGGTGGCCACCTTTCGAGGATCATCATTCACCGGTACGCGCTCTTAGCCGAAGTGGATTGTTAGGTTCGTATTACATTTACGCGACGTGCCGCATTAATTTATTATCCCGTAGTCGCGTTAACCGTAGCCACGTTGAAGCAGCACTCCTGTTACAGGCGCTAAGGTAATTATAACTCAACTCCCGACACGTGAAACTATGCAAAGCCAATCTAAGCCTTACTACCGATCCACTATCGCCACCCCCTAACCAACCTACTCCCAACCCCCCAAACCATCCTTCTTCCACTTGTCGAGGCCTTCGACGTCGCGTTCTTGTCTTTCAACCAAAGACCAACTCGACCTTTCCCATCCATTTCCCGTCTCTCCGAATCTCTCAACTTCAATTGGCTCTGTCTTCTTCACATGGCAGAGTTTCATCTAAAAAGTGATACTATCTTTTATTTATTTTATGTATATATATATATTTTCAAAGACAATTTTAGATTACAAGATTGCCAGCAGTTTTTCGACTAACTAAATATTATGTGTGTTTCGTTCCTATGTATTTTTAGTATCCTAAAACCACATCCAAAGTACTGGTCATTATCGTTGTTTGAATAAAACTAAAGCGTACGAATCATGTTTAGATTCGTTTTGATTGATCGACGAACTTTGCCATTACCTATTAAATCACATTCCTTTTTTAGTTCCTGTAAACGAGCGAAAAAAGAATATTACACACTCATGCATGTGAAAGTATGTTCATACATCATCGATCAGAGAGGAACGGATAAACTTGTCTATTCACTCTTCTTCGTTTTCCTTCATTATTTTTTAGCTCACTTTTCCTTTTCCACTTTCACTTTTTTTAGAGAAAAAAAAATAAGCAAATGGCATGACCGTTTGACGAATATACTCATCGTCGTTTCGTATTTCTGCGACAAAATGTAGGTTTACATTTTGTAAATTTGTAATAAAAAGAACAAAATATAGTGTAATTATACTTCCTAAATAAAAAAAATCAGCTACCGAATAAAAGTCAGAGAACCGTTGATGATAAATGTTATAAAATGTATTCAGATCGGAATAAAATAATATATAAATCCTCGGTGAAGGGATATATAGGTCGATCAAGGAACGCTTTAGCGATATATTTTACGCGAAGGACCAAAAAATCTTCAGTTGGAATGTAGCGTCACAACGTTTTATACTCGATGTATTTTATCGCTACGAAAGCTGAACGGGAAAGAAAAAAAAGTGCTAGTAGAAATAGAGTAAGAAGAAGAAGAGAAGAAGAAGAAGAAGAAGGAAGAAGCTTTTAAGACGAAAGAAAGCGAAGAAATAACCGACGAACTAGAAACGATGATGTGAGAACGGTTAACGCTCGAGATCTAGCATTGCGAGAAAAGAGAAAACGGGTATAAACGGCGGGGCCCCTTTAAAATGGCAACGAAAGTTCGTTTGTCCGATATTTCCGATACATTAAGCCGCAAATTTGTGACTCCTTCGCGGAATTCGGATTAACAAAATTGCATTTTACGGTTGTTCTCGCTCGCATTCCGTAGTACATAAATTTTCGAAGGGTATTCACGCGAAACCTTTCCTTTCTCTTTAATACTTTGCTTTGCTGTGCGCTGCTCTTTTGATCGATCGATCTTCTCTATCACATCTCCCCTCCTCTCCCCTCCTCTACCATACTTTTCATCCATTGTTACTTCGCACCTAACGTTTATTGATAAATACGATTTAATTCGAAATACGATAAAGCTTTTTTCCGTGATTAAATAGAAAATCGACGAAGACGTTTATTAATTGTTATGTATTATTTCATTGCGCGTTTATTTCTTGGGAACATAAAAGCTAATTTTTCTTTGTACCATTAAACATTTTACGATAAATGTTGATCGTAAGTTAGTTTACTGTATCGTTGAAAAAATGAACAAGATTTCGGAAAATAAGAAAGACTTTCGTCACGTTTCATGGATTTCGTGGAAAACTTTCATCATCCCTTTCGTTATCCCCATAGAATCCCTACATCCTCGTAAGAACTGTAAGTTTATCGATCAAGGAGATCACCGTCTCGAGCAGAAGCATAAAATAAAGGAAAAGAAAGAATCGTAAGGTTTTGTAAGGGACGACGTTGTATACTTTAGAGTTGGTAGATGTAAACTCTAGTGGGTGGGGAAGAAACAAGGCTGGTCGTTAGGGGTAGACTTCTAAATACGCAATATCGAGTTCTCGCCGTTCTTTTTTTGTTTCTTTTGAAAATATGTTGGAAGTTGGAGGGTAAAGAAAGAGGGATAATAGCATCTATATAATAGAAACGAAACGACATTCCTGGCAACGTAAGTTTTGTATTTTCTCGTACGCGGTGGGGATGGTAAGAAGATTCAAGGGGGAGGGGGTTGCAGTTCGACGTGCCGTGGGAGCAGTCCATTGGATTTTTTATGTCGTCCAACCAGGCCAGACTTGCATTATGGAGACTTCATGGTCGCCACGTTGAAAATTATATTAATAGAAAAACGGCACATGGTGCAGCTTGTAGGTAGGAGGGTATACCCAGTCCTTATATCTACTAGGTTCAAACCTCTAAGGGGGTAGGAAGAGGAGAAGGGGGAGACAGGTTTTCTCGGTGGCCAACACCGTCGAGACTTTCTGGAACGTGAAACCTTCCTCGAGCAAGCACGTGAAAGTACGGAACTTGCGGCTGAAAATTACTCGCGTACCGTCGTCGACGAACGGAACGGAAAATCGATTAATCCAGCCGCACCGCACCGCACCGCACCGCACCGCACCGCACGGTACTGTACTGTAACGCGCCGTCGTCCCTGCGTTCGCTGCGATTCCGCCTAACCTTCAGCCGAGAATTTATCGTTCGCAACTTTAACGCGTCTCCCTCACTCCACTTAACTTCATCTCCCCCTTCCCACTCTTTTGGTCTTTTGGTTGTACGATTTGACTTTGAGAACGAATTCCTCTTTCGTGTCTTTTCCCTTCTAATGTAAATGCAAGGCGAAAGTTCAAAGTTTACGAAGGAAATGCAAAAATAATTCTATTGGATAAAAGATGTATGGATACTTATCATGGGATTGAGATTTGTCGAAAAAATGATGCTAATATCAGGAATTTAATGAAATTAAATATTTGTTAGAAAAATAAGTAATCTTAGGGATTTTCTTTTGAGAACTTTACTTTTTAGATATTGTACGATTAAAATGTATGGCGTTTAATATATCTCGAGTTGACTAAAAAAAGATCGGTAGTTCAGGATCGAGATAGAACATACACCTTTTTACGCGAGTGTTAGGGGAGGAAATAGGAGAAAGGAAAGTCGATCAGGGTAACCGTGAAAAGGTTAGATATTGATGTGTGCTGCTGCTGCTTGCGAAGAGAGACGTGTAGGGGGAAAATTGTGGTGGTTTTTGGCAGAGCTGAGGACACCGTAGCGGGGTCACGTTCCATGGAAGTAACTTGACCGGCAAAGCCTTCGGGGCTATCAAACTTTTGGCCTGATACATCGAACCCTACGAACTTTATCTTCCATCCTTCTTCAACAACCTAACCCTAGGTCTTTCTCTATCCATCTTTCTTTTTCCAGTCTACTCTAACCAGGAACTGATCAGCCCCTATTGTGATTCGTGACCGGTCCGAACACCACAGGTTCTTTCTAGGATTTACTTTTTTTCTTCTTCTCCTTTTCTTTTTTTTTCTTTCTCTCTTTCTTTTTGCGGTGAGTGTTAATACGTCCAAGTACGAAACCATCCGACACTTCCAAGTTCTCCTCCCCTTTTTTTAGCTGCTACGAAAAATACAACGCGAACTAAGAGCTTAGCGTGCCTTTATCGAGCTTCGAGAAAAACGTGACTCAATCCAACCGAACCTTACGATTACTCGATTTTCTGACCTATGATTCCGTCTGATTTATGTCGATATCCTATTAATTTTTACTAATTTTACAATTAACGTAAGTATATAAATTGAGTTATTGTTAAATATTGTACATTTGACACGTTATTAATTTTATTTTCGATATTTTATATCGTATTAAAAGATAACGTAATAAATATACTGGATAAATTCTAGAATATTATTTAAATGCATTTAATTAGATTCATATTCACTGATTTATGTTAAATTCGATTAGCAGTCAATTTATTGATAGGTTGAATACCGTGTAGGCTACTGGTAACCCACGACGAACTTTACATTCAGTTCGTTATGGTCAATTTTATGTAAAATTAAACATGATCATAAAATGCTTTCACAATAACATCAACTGATGTATAATTATCATGGATAATACAAATTTCAGATCGTTGGTCATCGATGGTCACAGTGGGTGATGAATCGTTTACGACTCTCAAAAGATTGCATTGTTATTATTTTCAAAGTATGAATTCCGCTTTGTTTTATATTTAATAATTGTGTTTGTAGGTAAAAAAAAATAAATGCGTAAAAAGTAAATTGCGCCTTATTAAAGCCACGCGATGTTCAGTTTTGTTCGACTAGTAGATAACACGCAGGCGTAACTTCTATGCATGATTATAATCAACGATTCAAGATAAACCTTCGTACGTAGGAAGTAAAAATGGATTTAACTAAAATCGATTGCATGATTTATAGTAGGAAAAAAACATGTAGTCTTTTTTATTTTTCATTTATCTAAAAGTGCTCTCGTGAATCGTTTAGTTCGATATTGGGGATGGTAGTCAATAGTAACATTGATCACTAAAGACAAGGACAAACTGGAGTACAATTTTCCTTCTATTTGTAACGCATACAGATATATAACGAATAGGGAAAACATATGTAGGTGTTTCATTCAAAGTAACCACAACGCAAAAGGATGGAGGAGGGAGGAAGCTTTGGCATGGCCGGTTAGTTGTTAGAAATAAGTGGACACGGCATTCTTGATAAAATACGAGTTTCCGAGCCAGGAACATGGGGCTAGAAATGTGAGGGTGCGCTATTAGATTATGGGTGGTCGAACAACAAGATTGTGGACGACGTGGAAGAGGTCCATTAGTTTCGCCAGTCGTATCTTACGTCCAATAACTGGGTTAACAATTTGGTAACCTTCTCTTCTCTCTCTCTCTCTCTCTCTCTCTCTCTCTCTCTCTCTCTCTCTTTCTTTGCTATTAATTTTCTTGTCATTTTATTGTTCAAATTTTCGATGACTTTGTTTTATCTTTCAGACAACTGCAGCTGAATTCATTGGCGAACAAAAAATATGTCAATTTTGAAGCAATGAATAATTTATAATATAAAAGCATCGAATTTTAATTTTCTACACCTAATAGTTAATTTTGTTGAACGTAGCTGTATTTGCCCATGAGGAATTAACCGAGAAGAGATTTATATTATCAACGAGTTGTTCTCTCTTTACTTTTACGCTTTATGAATTTCAATGAAATATAATTTAACGTTTTAAACGCAAACGGTATTATGCAACGCTATTAACCATTCATTCGCCACTGGCCACTGAAATTGCCTGTGCTTGATGTTCCCTGATAATACTTTAATAGAAATATTTCCATATCGTACGGTCGATGTCAACAATTTTGTTTTTTCCATAGGAGTCGTATCGATGTTGAAATTTAATTTACTGCTAGTTTATCTTGATCATGTTTTTTTTCTACTATATTAAAAATACAAGAGCTCGCTTACTTAATGCATTGCGTGGTATTCAATTTGTTAAAATATTTTTCAGGGCTGAAAATATCTGCTTTATTACAAAAAATATAATTAATAACTTGATGCGATAAGTAGATATTTTAAACAATTCCTTATGTGATATATTATTAAATACTTCATTTTAGAAAATCTCATTTCTATTTGTATATTATGTATGCGATCAAAAAGAAAAAAATCAGAGAACATCGAGTATCGAATAATCGAGCAACAAACGTATTGGATAGTACGAACTGAAATTAAATTCCTAAAGGAAAACTCTCTTATTCCCGAAAGAATATCTTGACTTATCGAAAAGAGGCGTGTAGTTCACGGGAATAAATCTGTTATTTGATTCTTTGAACGTTCCTCGGAGAAAAGAACGGATTCTTCATGCTTGCAGTATCCGACACCCAGCAACGATCTGGGTCTTACTATAATCAGATTAAATTTTTCAACGTTCAAAGATAAAAAGAAATAAAGTAAGATAAAGACAATAGATAAGAAATAGAAAATATAACCCGTTTAAATGTTCCATTTAACAGGACTATGTTATCGTTGATTTGAAATCACATAAAACCGGCGGAATTTAATCTTAAAAGTATAAATGAGCCTTTTAGAGGTAATAAATATCGATAATCGGTAGCCGATATCAAAAGGTTATTTAGAAATAGTAGTATCGATAGAAGTAGTCTCTTCTTTTATTTCTCCTTTCTTCTTCTTCTTCTTCTTCTTCTTCTTCTTCTTCTTCTTCTTCTTCTTCTTCGAAAAAGCAGCTTAATTTACGGTTCCTTCCAAGACAAAGTTGGTAAACGTGGTCCTTTATCCTTTTACCTCGTTTTCCGGGATACTATCTTACATGGACACCGCAGTTCTTTAGTTTCAGGAAGCATCCGGATTGGTCCGAGTGCCTTGGATTAAACCGATCCACCTACCAAACCAAAAGGATACTCTCTTTCTCTTTTAGTTTTTTTTTTTTTAGGGGCTAAAAGGAATGAAGGAAAACGTTTAAAGATTTTTACCTCTTTGCCAAGTCCATGATATATTTTTCTTACAGTTCGTTGCGTCTAATGACGTATTATAGAGATTTTAGAAGTGGATGATACTCGTCGAACATTTTCTAACGTTTTCACTAGATTTATATCAACTATTTTAAACCAAGGATTTTTTGGGATGTAGTATCGGGTTAAGTTGAATTCTTATTTGGCTATGAGGTTCGAATTGTATTATAAAAATTCATCATATTTTTATAATTACAAAATAGAATATATTGGATTGTATTTTTTTCTAATAAATATAAATTTAATAGTTTTTGTTGCGCAAGAAGAGAAATCTTTAAAAACGAGGAAACGTTTTTCCTACTTACTTTTATTGCATCGAAAAATATAAAAGTGTTTTGCCAAAGTACTTTTTCATTTTTAACTCGGATTTTTCTTTCTCTTACTCTTTTGTAGAAACAGTATTTTTCGTATATACGTGGAAAAGTTTTGGAAAAGTTAAGTATATTTGAGGAGATTAAACGATATGAGAAACGATTATATAGCCTTTTACGCGATTAAATGAATATAAAGAATATTCAGTTTATAAATAAGTCAAAGAAATATTATAATCTTTGATAATCTTTAAATATTTCCCGTATAAAAAGATAAAGAGAATTATTTTCAAAAGGCTAACTCGAATCTTTCTAAATTATTTCAAAGAATCTTCCGTTCGTTCTTTCAATCGACTAGAGTGCACTATAAAATTAGAAAAAAATTGAATAAGACAATCAAATGAAATAGAGTCCGTACTATTTCGAATAATTTGTATTCGTATATACATGCAAATGAAATAATAGCGTTTTCTATAATAATAAATAAAAACTTTTGTTCGTATTTAGACAAACTTCTCGACCATGAACCAAAGTTTAGTATTCGCTCTGTGCAACAATACAAAAGGTTACGATTTGCTGAAAGTAACGACGCCATAGTAAAATGAACGGAGATGAGATATAGATGCGGAGGGGAAAAAAAATAAGAAAAAAAAAAGAAAGAAGAGAGGATAGTAAAACGTCGTTTATGATCCGATCGAGAATGAAAAGCGCGAGAAATACATTTCTTTCTTTATATTTCGCAAGGAGAAATAACACCATATCAGTTCTCATAGTGGGTGGTGAATTGTCTGAAATAAAAGGAGGGTAGGTATGGGAAATGAGGAGTAGGGGGATGGTAAAAGAAAGGTTGAAAGGACATTATAATTTCTCGTAAAACGTTTTATGGTGGAAAAGAACCATGAACGTCTTTTCTTGGAAGGACACCGTTGAAGTTGTAAAACTGGACAACGTACGCATTAAATTTGTTAAGATAAATGTCTCTACGTCTATCACCATCTTTCTTTTTTTATTTTTCTTTCCTTTTGTTACCTGTTGTACCGCTTTTAATCAATTCTTTCTATGAGATTAGATCAATTCGATAGGAAAGATGAGTTCAAGATATTCTACAATATTCAACAACGAAAATTGTTTTCTATCTTTGAATTTTTGTATTCCTTCTTACAATATCTCGAATGAGGATCCAATTTGTCCGACGACGATGGTGTACAACTCGGATAGGTTGCTGCAAATGTAGGACCAAGGGGTTGGAAAAGGTTCGAAACCGAATGATCATTTTTCGTAATCTCGATTCTGTTTTAATACTTTTTTTTTTGTTCATTTCTATTTTTTTTAACAGGAACGTACGTTTATTTTGCACTGAGCAGAAATACAAGCTATTCATGAAAGATGAGGTTACAGCAGCCGCAAGCCCTCACCCCCGTCCCCCTTTCTCTTCTTCTTCTTTTCTCCTCTTAACCCCTTTTACCCTACTGTCCTGCTATCTTTTTTCTATCCTTCGTGCTTTCGAAGAAATCCTTTCCATTTACTATTTGTATTTATATCTCTCTCTCTTTCCCTCTCACTCTCACTCTCACTTTCACTTTTACTTTTTTTTTTCTCTTTTTAACCATCTTTCATTCCTTCTTTTTTTCTCTTTACACATGCAAGCACCAACTTTTCTCGTTCTTTCGTTCTTTCACTCTCATTCATAAAACTCGTGCTATTTCTTTCACTCCAATTATCTTTCTTTTTAATTTCATTTGGCTTATCATTATTTCTATTTCTTATTTCTTACCACCACTTTATATAGGATGAAGATAATAATTATTATAAATATGCATATATTACATTTGTGCATTATGTTAATTTCATTTACACCGATGACATATACGTATCATAAAAAAGAAATATTTAATATTCATATTTACGTATGTATTTATGTTAATTTATATTTTACACATATTTTATTTTACTCCATTATTGTTATTTTAATTTATTATTAATTTAGCTTGAATATTTTCACGTAATTTTTTACATCTTTAAAAAATAACGATATTTAAGATACGATAGGATTTTATAAGAGCCATCGAGAGAGGTAAAAACAAAGAATGAAAAGGATTTAAAAATGTTGCGAGGCGGGTTCGGCACCCTTTGGCTTTTTCTCTTCCTTACTTTCATTCTATACTTGCTTCCTCTCTTTCTTACACGCATACACACATATCACAAACATACACGTGTATGTTTTACCAAGAGTTTTCTCGACTTCTTTTTTAAACTTTTTCCCTTTTTATTCGTTGTTGCTCTCATTAGTTCTTTCCACGCTAACAACTCGTTCGTTTTTATTTTTTCGGGGTTTCGTGCTTAGTTCTTTTTATTTTTCTGCATTTCCAAACACGCATCTTGCTCCGCTTCTTTTCAGCTATTACTCGCAAGTTTGTGCATAAACCGTATTCATCTAGCGAGACTTCTGTTGGACGGTCTGAATATTTTAATTAGGGAAATTATGATCGTCTCACCTTCGAGTTTTATCGGATTTTTAGAATCCCCTCAAAATTTATCTTCTTTATCTTCGGACACGCGTAATCTCAAAAAATTGAATTAACATTTTATTCGAAAATCAATTTTATTAATAATTTGCGAGAGTTTATCTATTTGACTTATTTTATTAATTCTTCAAAAAGTTGTTTGAGTTGTACTTCCAAAAAAAAAAAAAAAGACAAAGAACACAGGACTATCGAATTTTATTTTTTATCTTGACGTTGCTTTTCTTTTTTTTTCTTCAATGTTCTTGAAACTTTTATAAAAATCGAAAAAGTTTTCTCTATGATTTATTTAAAAAAGAAAAAAGAAACGCGAAGCGATCTTACGTTTTTCTTCTATTTTATATTTAAAAAAAAAATGCTATCTTTTATATTTTACGTATATAATCTACTTTCCGTTTGTCTCTCTCTTATTCCGGTTATTTTTCTTTTTTTATATTTCCTCTCAGAAGCGATCTTAACGTTAATCGATCATCGGAAGCTTTTGAAGTTGGTCGTAAAACTTGTGGTATGGGGAAACTCGGTTATCGTCGACGATAGTTCCAATGAAACGGAAACGATATAGACATAATATATATATATATATATATATATGTGTGTGTGTGGGTGTGTGTGTGTGTATAATAAAGTTTTCAAGGAGGACTTAAGTTTTGAAAGCAAAGCTCACTCAAGCACGATGAGAAATTTTTTTATTAGTGAATTATTTACAAAGCGCGGCCGGCTCGGTCACTCCGTAAGCCGAATAAGAAGCGGTGCGCCTTTTTTCGATAACGCAAAAATTCTAGGCAGACAACAATTAAGTCGACCAGATCGATACGAACGAAAGACGAAGGGACCTCCCCCTCGACGCACATTTTTTCTTTCCCCCCCCCCCATTAATTAATTACTTTTTAAACATTAATTTTGATTTTTTTTTCCTTTTTCCTCGTCCCCGAAAAAATTCCCATTATTTTTTTCACCGAACGTTTCCCCTTTTCCTTTTCTTCCTTTCATCGAACGGTGGTTAAAAACAGTCGAGAGAAAAAAATATGAATTTTTTTTACCTTTCCATCCGTTCTGTTTTTCTTTCCTTTTTTTTTTATTCTAATATCGATCGGTGTCCCTCGATCTTTCGTTGCGTGCCATTCGTCGATCGTCAGCGATTCGTGCACACATCGAATTAAAGATTCAATAATCGCAAGTTACGCGGAAGAACGTTTCGTTATTCGTCGAATAATTCTTCTTCGTGCTACGCTTAATCGATAATTAATCGAACAATTAATAGTAAATTCATAACATTAAAACTTATACTTAGACGAGCTAAACACTTAAGCTTACTAGGTGTTCTCCCGTGATTTTTTTTTGTACAATTTTTAATAGAAAAAAAGAAGAAAAAAAAACAAAGAGAACAATAAGGAGCGGTAAGTTTTGTTTGTTCTTTTTTTTTTTCTTTTTTTAATCCTTTTTCCTTTCTTTCTTTCTCTCTTTTTTTTTTGCTTTTTTTTTTTTTTATTTCTTTGTCATTATATTAATAGTTAGCGATAATAATATAAAGATAATAATTAATAAGACTCTTTATAGTAAATAATTTATGTAAAAATTTTGGAGTTCAACGCTAAAAAAATTATCCATTCTCTCTTTCTTTCTTTCTTTTTTTTCTTTCATTCTCCCATACGCGAACAAGCACACCCTTTCTTTCTTTTCCTCTTATTCGCTTTGTTTTCTAGACGGTACAAGTTTGATTCTCGACAAACACACTCGCGCGTCACTAAAAATTCACATGAAATACACTTTTACTAATTTTACGAAATCATTTGCTCTATTTCATTTATTCATTTCGTCTCATTTCCACTGTTTGTACATCTTTATCGTTTACGCGTAGAATCACTCTCTTTCTGACACACAATTTCGTGCAAATCAATCAGAAGATTACGGACAAGGATAATCTTTAATTTTTAATTAAAACAAAATAGAATGATTTAACTTTGGATAAATCTTGTAGATCGTAAAACCGAATAATTAGAAATAAAAAGGAACTTTTTTTTTTCAATGCCCATAATTATTCGTCTTATTTTAGTCGATGAAAATTTTATTTGTCCGATAAACTACTGAAATGTAAAAAAAAAAGACCTATCGCATACATAGAACAATATTACACACTCTTTGAGCATTTATTTGACGTATTATAGTATAATAAATACTACATCTTCGACCCATAAAACTTTACCAAGCATAATCTCGCAGCATTGAAACTTACGATTGCTGATGAGAGGGCTTGTGAGTTTCTGGGATAAAAGATCGAGGGTGAAAGACGGCGAACAAGAAAGACGATCGTGACTAAAATCTGTGGGGTTGGTTTAAGGGTTGGAAAGTTGTGGTTTCGGTTCGGCAATGATCAAGATAAAAGGGTTTCGGAAGAAAAGAGGCTTAAACGTAATTTTTTCGAGGCCTTACTTATAACATATCTTTCAAACTCATTCATTCGCGTTTCACATTCATTTGCTAACAACACACGTGTACGTAAATCATTCGTAATATTCATTCGCGTATTCTTCCCTTCATTCAATTTATTCAAAGACAACAACAATTTTCATTTCAATTATTAAGACAATCAATGTGTGTCACTTCTTAGAACCAGCATTAATAGGCCTGCGTAATAATCAGCGCGATTAGGCGATTAGGCGATTAGAAGGAAGATATCACATTACAGGTTATGCTTCTTTTCATTCATTTCGCAAGACGTTCGTACATTTTACATTAGTTTCTTTCTTTCTCTTTGTCTCTCTCTCTCTCTCTCCCTCTCTTCTATAGGTGCTTCATTTTTTTTATTCCTTTTTTATTAATTTATTTTTAACCCCCTTTATATATATATATATTATCTTCTTAAGGATCAAACTAAATTAATCGTCCTCAATTCTAATCTCCATCCATTTTACCTTCGCCTAACTAACGTATGGTAAATCCTATCTGGAATTACTCTACTATACATTTACATATATAATATTTATACATATATTATTAAGAATAGCAAGTACAAATATCACATGTGATCACCTACACTTAGCTCGTTTTACGAGCTTTTTTTTCTACTACGCCATGTACAAAACGTTGAAAGTTAAGATTTTATTATTTTATATTTCTCTCATTATCATTTTCTTTTACTTTTTTTCAAAACTTTCTCGAATACTTCTCCGTTCTTCTGTTATCAATTTTATTTTTTAAATTTTCGAATAAATCAGCACATAGTTCTTTGATTTTTTTTAAGTCAGAAGTTAGGACAATTTAATCCCAACTTGGAAAATCTTACATCTTTTATGAGTACCTCGATCCCTCAATTTTTTTTCTTTTAATTATAATTAGAATCGTACGTGCGAGTAAAAATGTCTTTCATTTCTCCATATGTATATTTGTATATTAAAAAATCGTATACAATATACATTTATATATATATATATCATAAAATTGTTTGAAATCATTTTTTAGACCAATTATAAGTATTCCTCGCACGTTGTTCATCACACTTTAATGACGTTTATTATCGTCAAATTTACTAAATTTTTCAATACGATGGAGAGAAGAAAAAGAAGAAGAAATAAAGGGGGTGGTGGCTGGTAGTGGTTGGTAAATTATTACCGGAAGCGTTCAAGAGGAGAGAGTATACGCGTTCTTACATAAATGTCAATTCTTTTTTTTTTTCTTTTTCTCTATCTCAGATTCATTTTCTTTTCCCACACAACATAAACCAATAATAAATGTACGAACGACTGTGGAAATAACGCGAAGCGTGTTTATAGAGCGCGAAAGAAGATATAGAATAATAAAGGCGGACGTTTTCTCGTAGCGATCGCGAGGAGTGGGTGGTTAAAGGGTGGGTAGGGGGATGTAAAGGTGCTTCCAAACGAGAAGAAGAGAGCACCGATCTTTGTATATGTTCCTGTATGTGTATTTATGTGTGTATGTATTTTTCTTTTTCATTTCTTTAGCAAACGTGATCGATAAACGCACTGATAGAATTTAAAATACGATAAATAAGGGAGAGAATTTGTCCTTATCGTGGAAGCTTATCAAACGCGAACAAGGGTCAAAAATGACGATCGATAATTATAGTGATTTTGAAAAATGAGAAATAGAAAAGAAGAAATTAAGAAGAAGAAGCAGATGAAGGAATGCAATGATAATGACGACGACAATGATGATGATGATGATAGTGATAATGATGATGATGATGATGATGATGATAATGACGTGGAGAAGGAATAATAATAAGTAGAAAAAATAATGAGGAGAGAAAGGAACGACGGATGCGTAAGCGTTTTATCCTTTCTCCTTATTATAATAATTATATTTCTCAGCGTTAATGAAACAACGATTACAACAAAGCTCTCCCCTGCATGTCTCAGGCTATCTCTATGACTCTTTCTTTTTCTTTTTTCCTTCCTTTTTTTTTATCTTTATCTTTATCCTTCTTTATCTTTTTTTTTTATTCTTTCTCAAGCACACGGAAAACGTATTTATCCTCAATACGTATTTTCATACACACCTATAGTTCACTTCTCGTATTTTATTTCGTTATTAGTAGAAAATACTTGCGCTTAAAAAGCTTAAATTCTTTGCGTTTTAAATTCTTCTTAACGCGCGCAAGACCATACGTAATAAATCACATATTATCGTTTAAGATTTAATATTCACAATTATACAAATAGAAATGTTTGCGTGTGTGTGTGTGTGTCTGTGTCGTGTATATATGTGCGTGTATACGCAAGGAGGTACATAAATATGGAAAAATTATTTTCTTTTCCCGCTTGCCCTCACTTTCACTGTTATCTCGTTCACACATTCACTTTCTTTCTCTCACACATTTTAGTCGATTCAATATTTTTGTTTTACTTTCTTTCACGCTCTCATTCGTTCACTTTCATCTTCTCTCTCTCTCTCTCTCTCCCTCTCTCTCTCTCTCTGTCTCTCTACTTTCTTATACCAATTTTACATGTACACAGGAATACCTATACACACAAGTTAGAGTTTGCATTTTACGTAGAAGAAGAAACATGACAACGACCGACAGTAAATTGTGACTGAAACATAGAACGTTGTTCTTAATGCCTGTATAAAATTCCTAAAAATACTATATTCTACCATGAATCATCTTTTATCTTTATTTTCAATCTTTTTTTTTTTTTTCTTTTTTTTTTATGAGTGACTGACTGAATGTTCTAGTGAGACTGACCGTTGGTTGTATCGTTTACGTTTACTATTTATTTATCTTTTTATTTTATTTTTACGTTTACGTCGAAATGCACTAACCGACCTGGTATTAGGGAAACATAAAAAGTTTTATCCATTTTCAATAGATGGTTATTAGAAAAATCACTTTTCCTCGTTATTTTCTTTTTCCGAATTATAATTTCCCTCGAGTAAAAACACGTCGGAAGTGAAATTTGAATTACGTAATATTCTCCTCGATTCTCTTCGTTTCCCATAAAAAGGATATTTGGAAGAGCCGGTGTGCCTGCCATAGAAAAATTCCAATCGTTCTTCGCTTAGGCTTCGAGAGGGTTAGTAAATCCGACGTCTTGTCTAGACGTATAAACGCGTTCGTCCGTCGATCATCTTGAAAATACTACGCGAAAAACGCGAATTACTTAAAATGGAAAAGTTTCTGATTTTACAGGTTTTTTTTTTTTCTTTACGTTCACCACCATCGATGTACTTACTACCCGCTTCTTTCTTATTTTTATGTTCTCACTCCACACCGAACGATAATACAATTATTTTTGCATCCCCCTCATGGAGACACGGATTAAGGACGGACGCCTCTCGATTACGTTTACGCGCCCTCGATTTGTATTTATTTTTTTTTTTTTTCATTTGTCTTTCTTTATTTTACTCGTTGCACGATGTTTTTTGTATTTTTTATTTTTTATTACAAGTCTTTAAATACCAAAGGTCACTTTTTAAAAATATAGGTATCTCATTTTTGTCTTCCAACCATTTCACTTATCTCTCGTTTCGTTCGTATCAAACATTTTCTCTTTAATTCATTCGTACCACCACGTATGCATTTTCATTCGTTCATTCGTTCGTTCGTTCATTCATTTTACCTCACACTTTTTTAACTATCTTTTTTTTTCTCATCCACATATTTCATTGATTCTCACTTAGCATAATCAAATCGTATTTATGTATATTTTAGTAATACCTTGTTCTCTCTCTCTCTCTCTCTCTCTCTCTCTCTCTCTCTCTCTCTCTCTCTCTCTCGTTTAATTTATTTAAATCTTTTTCTCTAACAATGAGCAGTTCCTAAAAATAACATTACTCTTATCAGTTCGTATTTTTACCTTCGTATTCATTAACTATTGTGTAGTTGCATTTTTGGAATCCTTCATTTTGTTTTTTTCTTCAAACCAATACACGGCGCCAATTGGATGCTGTGGAATAAAAAAGCTCGCGCTTTTTTTTCTTTTTTGGTCGAAGAATAAATGCGACGACAGAGAGACATCGACGATTGACGCCATGTAATGATTTTTAATTAATACTTTTTTTCTTACGTCGTTTATAATAAAGTTCTTTTTTTTTGTTTCATTTTCTTCTTTTTTTTTTCTCAAAGAGCAATAAATCTTCATTCGCTTTGCTCGTGGAGTAGGAATCCATTTTAGGTTCGAATTTTGTCTTTTTCTAACTCGCGTCGAGACAATTTTGTATCGGCATCAAAGAGGAATTATTTTAATTAAATTAAGTTTTTTCAAATATCAATGATTTCAAATTTAGAAATAAGATACAAATGAATTTAACTATTAATTTGTGTGAAAAATTATTTAATAATAATTATTAATTTAAAAAAATAATAATATATTTGTATATTTTTAACAATAATTTATAGAATGGCGATATTTTTATTATTTTTATTTTTTGTTCCTCTTTCATGCGCAACCATTGTCTTTCTCACGAGCGGAGCACCATATCTGCGCTTAGTTTTCTCTCTCTCTCTCTTTCTCTCTCTCTTTTATTTTCATTCATCTATCGCAATTCCGCTTTTCACGGCTCGTAATTTACAGTTACTATGCAACATGACTGAAAATACCTTAGACCACGATAATACAGTTAGGATCGTACATGTACATATCTATGTACGCGTGTTAATGTATACGTGTATGTATAAATGTCTGAGTGTAAGTGTAAAAGTTTTTTACTCTCGTCTTCCTTTTATTACTATCTAGCTTTTTAACGTTTATGCTTTTTTTAATCTTTTTATCTTGTTTAAAGAGGAGTTTTTATTTATTTTACTTTATTTCATTTATCATTAGGTTTTATTTTTCTTTATTATTATTATTATAATAATTATTATTATTTTTTATTATTTTTTCAGAGCTTGCAATCTCGATCTTATTGTATGCGAGTACTGTAAAACACTTATGTTCGATTATTCATACCTCGTACAACGACACGACTTGTCTTACGCTTTTTCCTTAGATTTTTTTCTTAGGTACTTAAATCTCTACCTATCTATAACCATCTACTTATAAATCTTTCACACCCACAAACACACAAATTCATATTCAATCTCGTATATTTTTTTTTTCACAATCATCGTCTTTATTCACGTTCACGCATACGCTGCTCTCGTCTAAATCACATCACACGATCGCACCAAATCCATTCTCAATTCTTCTTAAACTTCCTCTCTCACCGTCATCTCGATCTATTTATCCGCCTATCTAAATGCCTATCTAACGTCATAGCTATCCCACCTATCTATCGTAAACGTCTAACTACTTTTATTTAATCAAACTTTTATTTTCGCGCACGGTTGGTTTTTTATTTTTTTTTTTCTATCTTTTGTGTTACCTTACCTAACATAATTTTACATCTGTCGCGTGTATTTTTTTTCTTTCTTTCTTTCTAGTACTCCTTACTTACTTATTTTATTTTTTATTTTGTTAAAGCTAACGATCTCTTCGCGCTGTTTCTCGCTATTATAATATTTACTATATCTACAGGGAATGAGGGGTAGAGGGTTGCAGTGTGTGTGGTGGTAGGAAGGAGAGAGTTTTTGGGAGAGGGGCTCGTCGAATCGATGCGATGGAAAATTATCCTCGATAAAACGACCCTAAACGTTTTTCTTTTTTATATTATCTCTCCGTAATCGTGTAAGTGTGTGTGTGTGTGTGTGTTATTTTTTTAAATAATACGTGTGCATGTATGTATGCGCCGATTATCATTCGTCGCTACCTTTGAATCTTTCTCTCTCTCACTCTCACTCTCTCTTTCTCTCTCTCTCTCTTTTTCGGTTTTATCAAAATTAGCACACACGCGTGCATAAATAAGCTAAAAAGAGGACTGTGCGACTTTAAAAAAGACGTCGTTGCTTTTCTTTTTTATTTTTTTGTCTTTTCACCGCCCTTCACGGGACTTATTCATCATCATTCTTTCATACTTTCATCCCTTTTTTTTTTCTCTTTCAATCGTTCCATTCGTTCTGCTCCATTACGTTCTTAATTATTTTATCGTACGTACTTTTATTAACCCATTACTCACTCGCGCATATACACGTATAGTTTTTTTAATTATTATTATTATTATTATTATTTTTTTCTTTTTTCTTTCACAAAGACGAGCACACTTCGTACTTTCGTTTCGTTTTCGTCTCGTCTGCGTCTCGACTCGACTCGACTATATTATAGCGAAAAACCAGGGGATGGGGGCGTCACGACCTGACGACAACCACGATATCTCAATATGGCTATCAAAAAGACATCTGGCATCGTATATCCCTTACTTTTTTTTTCTTTTACTTCTTTATCTTAAACTTGTAAATGCATATATATATATATATATATATGCATTTATATATATCTTTATTTATTTATTTATTTATTTATAATTAATCGTGAACATGGTAACAAATAATGAGACACTGAAAAAATTGCACGATATACAAATTTAGTATTTTGCGTGGTTTTTTCTTCCGACGATCTTCCATTCTCTCTCTCTCTCTCTCTCTCTCTCTCTCTCTCTCTTTCTCCTTTCCTGCCTTTCTCTCTTACTTTCTATCTTTCTTTACGCTTTCGTAATATTTCTTCTTTTTTAAACACATACTCGTAAGACGCGCGTGTATTTTTATTTTAAATTTGCTTCTCCGACATGCGTACTTACTTCTATACTTATACTTACATTCTTTTTTATCTCGCAATCACACACATCCATACACACACACACACGTATTATTTCGATCATGCACAGAAAACATACACGCACGCGCAACAGACAAACATTTTCAGTCAAACTTACTTAATAGGTACAGTATCGTTTACATTCTACGTGCGTTATCAATTAATTTATTTGGCCACTGAACATTTAAAATGTGAGTTTCATTTTCGTTTTTATCATCTCGCATCTAACACCACACCTCTCGACTCGATATATAATTATATAATCTTCGGCCACAAAATGCTTCAGGTAGATTTTATTTATTTATTTATTTTTTCTTTCTTTCTTTCTTTCCCTTCTCTTTTTAATCTTCGAGGAAATTCGTCTCTATTTTCTTTTTCTTTTTTTTCTTCTTCTTTTGAGCTTTCATCGTCCTCTCTGCTTTTCTCTCCCTTTCTTCATTTCTCTCCATTTAAATACTTTTTCTTATTCTTAATAAGAGGTCACGTGTCCCGGTTATAAGATTTTACTTTTATTTTTAATAACAGACTCGACTTTCTCTCTATCAAGCAACTCGTGCTTCGTTACTTTTATTTCCTTTTTTTTTTAATTTTTTTTATTATTTTTTCTTTATTTTTATTCATTTATAACATCGTCCTGGACGATCACACGAAATTTAAATTCGTTGGACGATCTTTTTCGTGGGTTTCGCCTTGCCTCGAATCACGATCGAACATTGAGAAACTATTTTTGTCTTTTTACGCGCGTTCCGCATGTGTGTGTGTTATTTCCCCTATTTATAAATAATATACATATAATTAATAATATGGTAGAGGAATTCGTGATCCGGGATTTGAGCTTTCCGAGCGACTGCTCTAACCATTAAAGTTGTCCTGGGACCTCGATCCCCTATAATGTATATGTGTATATTAAATACCATATTATACTATGTTGGCCAATAAATTCGTGCACTTTTTAACTATGAACATTGATGAAAATTGCACGACTTTATTGGCCAACTTAATACGTCAATTATTTCCTTTTTTTTTGTCAGGGTTCGTCGAAATTTTCTTGACATAGTTTGTTCAATTTCGTTGATCGTTTGTGCGAAAAACACGGAGTAACCGTATAGATGACCGTCTGCCCTAAAGTTTTTTGTCGCCCATCAAAAAAGGCAATATTCGCAAGTATTAAAATTTCCGAGACGTGAGAAAGATTCGACGGGTATATTTATATATCTTCTTCTTCTTCATCTTCTTTACTCATTATCTTTTTATTTATTTATTTATGTATTTACTTTTATTTAATTATATCTTTTGTGCGGAATACTGTTCGTATGCTTCGACCATCTCTTCTCTTTCTTAAATATTATACGCCTGCCTGCTTCCCCCTTTATGAAATAGGATGAGAATATTAAAAAATATATTACTTATTTCTGCTATATGCTTCTGATGAGAGATTTATTTCTCGTCTCGTCGAGTATAACCTTTTTTGATGAACGACCTTGACACACGACCCGTTATCCGATCTTTTTTAATTATCTCGACCGTCCTTCTCCCATCTTCCTTTATCATTTTTTAAAAAGCCATCGTACAAAAGTACAAAGTCGTATGTATTTGTTCGTAAAAACGCATGTATCGTTCTCTCGTCGAAACGAACATATTCTTTTTTTTTTCTTCTTTGCAATTTTCGTAAAAAGAGAACGAAGAGTCTATAGTTTCGTCGCACTAATAATAATTCATTAATTAGAATAATAAGAATATGAGAAACATGAAAAACAATTACAGAGAGAAAGGTAATACATGCATGTAGATGTGTGTGTAGATATTAAGATATATACTTTGTCTATTTTAAAAAAATCAGCCACCGACGAACGGTCGAAATCTCCTGAAAAACTTTCGTTTTACACTATCTAAAACATTTCGGGAATGCCCAGAAAATCCCCTAGGGGATCGGCGTAGAAGAAAACAGAGTGGAGAAGGGGTGTGCGCGAAGGGGGAGGCTTGCAACGAAGCTTCGCGTTATAATTTGCATTGTTAATTCGGGATTAGCCGCGCGGTAAACTTTGGTTTCGTCGAAAACTGGTAGAAATCACGTATTCGATTACAGGCAGCTTCGTATTTGTCTCCTCTTCCCTTCAACCCCGTCACCTCTTCCCATTTCTCATTCCTTCCCACATTTTATTCCCTTTCTCGTCATCTTTTTCTGTCCTTTTTGCTCGCGCACGTCGCGTACACATACAATATTTTAAATTCCATACAAATAAATATATATGGTGGTGGTGTTTTCGTTTTCAATCGTTCGATTTAATGCAACAACGTTGACGCGCGAAGCCGTTCATCCCTTATTTACGACGTTCGTTTATTTTTTACTTTTACTCTTTTTACCTTTTTTTTTTTTTAATAATCATTTCTTTTTTGGTTTAATCGTTCACTTATGGTTATAGAGCGAAAAATGAAATTTCAAAGAAAAAATCACACTAACGTTTGGCACCAGTAGACTGCAATTTTATTATTGTCCTTACTCTTTTTTTTTCTTTATCTAGAGATTGACGTATTCGCGCGATAAAACGAGTTACATAATTCTCTTTTTTTTTGCTTTTTTTTTTTGTTATATTGTGCATTCTTTTAGTAGAAATAAATTCGCATTGGATCGATTGATCGATCGGTCAATACAAAATTATAGCCGCTTCGTCGTAGTTCAGTTAAATAAAAATTGTTTAAATGTACACATTTGTTTGATCGTTTGTTACAAGAGGCAGACGGTCCGTAATTACATAAGACATTTGTTATTTAATATTAATAAATATATAGTTTTCTATTTCCATTTTCTTTGAAATTATTTAGCTTTCTTTCTATCTATTTTCCATTAAATCAAGATTTCATCCACTCGCGTTTCCTTCCTTCCTTCTTTCCATTTTCTTTTCCATTATTTCTTTTCTCGTAACTCTCATTCTGAGGATCGACGGTCGCGTGGATTTTAGAACATAATTAATTGGCAGTGATTGACGGTCTCAAGGCCGAAGATAGGTATTTTCTGTATCTTATCTTCGAACAGGAGAAATCGTACATACGTCTACTAAGAAATCTATCTCTCTTCTTCATTTTATTTTTATTTCATATTTCATATTCTTTCACTATATAATAATTAATCTCTTCTTCATTCGATGATTATTTCATGACCGTCGATCTACTCTCTCCTACACTAACTCGTTTCTTCCTTCTTCTTCTTCTTCTTCTTCTTCTGGAAATTAATGGAATGACAAACGTATTTGTATGGAGAAAAAAAATTGTTTAATTTGAATTAACAACCAACATATCTTCTCTTCTCCTCTTTCATTAAACTTCGAGACATCTAATCGCCATTAAAAAAGATTCCACGAATAAGCTCGAGAAGGATATCAAAAATGAATGAGTTTATCTTCGTGCTCAGAGGTCCAATGATATAATGTGTCCTATCCGTTTTGAATCGTCATCAACGTATATCATCGTTAGAAACGAATTTGTTCTTCGATAGAACAATTAATCATTTATTTTTTCTTATTTTCTTTTTTTTCTTTTTTTTTCATTAACTTCTTCAGCGAGCTGTTCGATTCGCTCTCGTTGCAAGTCGAAAGGCGAACACACACAAAACGCACACGCGCGCACTCATACGCCAGCACACGCACACATATACAACACATACGCTCGCTCTTTCATTCTATATTTTAACTCTCTTACTTCCCTTAACTAATACAAACGAGGGAGGGAGGGGGGGGGTTCATTTTTGAAAAGGAGGCGAAGAACTTACGAGGAATATTTAATTTTCCCCGTTTGGAAATAAGACGTCGTCAGCGATTCAATTTTTATATCATTTTCTTTTTCGTCATCTTCACGCGCGATCGACGCCATTCTTTTTTTTTGTTCGTCATCATCATCCTCCCCTTCCTCCTTCTCCTCTTCCTCCTCCTCCTCCTTTTTCTTCTTCTTCTTATATTGTTTTTCTTCTTCTTCTTTTTCTTCGTCATATTTTTGTTTTCGTTATTTTTCTTCTTTTTCTTTTTCTTCTTCTTCTTCTTCTCCTTCTTCTTCTTAATGTCGTCGTTTTTCTCGGTAGACCGTCGCATTTCCTTGCGGCTTCGAGGACCGCTCGGGGTGACGATGGATTATACGTGTCTCTTCATGTGGAGCGCTAGGTGATCGCTGCGTGAAAAACATCGGTCGCAGTGTCGACATTTAAATGGCTTCGCACCGGTGTGCTTGCGATAATGGCGCGTGAGCTCATCCGAACGTGCAAATCGCCATTCGCAACCTTCCCAGCTGCATTTGTACGGCTTCTCTCCTGTAACATTATCAAACATAAAATACAAACATTTATTAAACGTTATATTATATTTTAGAGATTTTTTATATTTTAAACAACTGTTGTAATTTAGAAATCTCTATACGTAAAATATTAATAATTAAAGGGCCAACAAATTGTATTTTTCATTCGAGCAAAGTTTTCACAATTGTTGCGTCAGTAATTTGGAAAGATTCGTCAAAATAACGTGGTGGTTTAAAATAATATAATACCCATTGAAAATAGTTATATGACAAAAGAAAGAAGAGTGTATTATCAAGCCGTAAATAAGCCATTCGAGCAGTATGGAAGGTGGTCGACGTTGATGAGGCTATGCCAGAGAGAGGAGACAATGCAGAGTCACCACCTGTGGCGCAACGTTACCGAGTTTAACAAGCTAGGCGATGTAGATATATATATATATATATATATATATATATAGAGAGAGAGAGAGAGAGAGAGAGAAAGAGAACAACATCGAGAGGGATGTTGAGGGATAGAGGGTTTGCTGGACGGGATCGTACAGATCAGAGAATGCGCGAAAGGTTACGAACCCCTGCCGAGGTTTCGGTCGATTCGTTGCGTTTTCCGTTTACAAAAGCATAACAGAGAAAGAAGAAAAGAGATAGTGATTGGTACCGTTCACACAGGACTTGCAATAACAAATAAAACGATTTCCGATATCATTCTCCCAACTCCTCGAAAACTTTATATATCGAATCCTTTTTATTTTTTCTGTTTTTATTTCGCAATTTGTGATATTAAAAGGGTAATTTTTGGGTAGATGCAAGCCAATTTTTTAACGAAAGAATTGTTTCCTTAATTCGCGTTGAAATTCCGAAGTCTTGGGGGAAAGTGTCGCTAGTTATATTAAAGCTGTTTATTTCCTTCCATATGCTTTCCCACATTTGCTATTGGAGTAGGAATCGAGTGAGAAAGTTCACTTCCCAGAAGAATTAAAGATATAGCCATCGAAATTACGTTTTAAACTCGGTAACTCCAGAGACAAGGGTGCGAGATGTTCGTAATTAACGGATGTCGAGGTAAATAGAAAAGTTCAGGACTGAAATTTTCTTTAACTCGGCTGAAAAGGATCGGATAGTAGATTTCTTATACACACACACACATACGGGAATATACAATTGAAATGATTTATTTGATTAACTTCAGGAATAATTGCAATTTTGATTGTTTCAAATAAATAATCTATCTTTTTGATTTAAATACAATCTGACGCGTTCTCGGCAGGGATAGAAGAAGAAATTTCAGATAAATTCGAAACACGAAAGGAGCACTACGATCAAATGCGAAAAAGAATTCAGTCTTTGAGCATACCATTGATGGAAGAACACGCACTACATTCTCTCGTGCGAATAAAAGAGAAAGGTGAAAAATGTGCTATACGCGTTCCTTTTCGAAAGAAGAGAATAGAAATAGAAAGGAAGAAGAAAAAGAATAGAATAAATATATGTATGTGTGTAAGTTTTCTCTTTCGCACGAGTTCGAAGGAGCAGCATCATTTTCTTTAAGAAGGTGACACCGACAAATCCAGCCAGTACGTGGCAACGCATAACCAAATCCAAAAGAACCCCTTGCTTCCATCCCTTCTTACTCTTCTTCTTCTTCTTCTTCTTCTTCTTCCTTAGTATCAAACTATAGTGCCACCAAGCCCGTTTTACCAAAGGAATCTTCCAACAGCAACGACACCCGACATTTTGGCAGCCAACGACTTTCCGGAAAATACGGCACACGTACTCATTCTAAACCAAGTCTCCACCCCTTTTTCTATTCCCCCTTCTAGTTCCAACACTGTCACCCCTTTACCAACATCCCTTCGTGAGAAAGTTATCCCTCTATCCTATACTCATCCCCATTCCTTTCCCCCTCCCACAACTGCTTCTTCTCTCTCTCTCTCTGTCTCTCTTCTTAGAAACGTTCTCGCGAAGCTGAAGAAAAATGGCGACGGGGAATGAACGTTGGTTCCGCCTGGAATTGCTTGCTGCTCCTTGCGACATGGTAGAAAGGAAGTGTTCCTGCCGCGATAAGGATAAAGCGTCTTCGAGAACATGACAAGGGTCCACGAGGAGTCTCCTCGGGGCTGCTACTGAACCTACCAAGAGGGTGGTAGAACCCTCTTCTTCTTCTTCTTCATCTTCTACCTCTTCCTAAGGGACATCTATGGAATTATCTCGAAATAAAGGGATATCGATATTCTCTGACATATCGAAACATATATCATTCTTCTATTTTTTCTTTTGTTATATTTGTTTTAAGTGAAAAATGAACTTTGGCGTCTATGGGATGAATTTTCATTTCTTTAAATATAGATCATTTTTATGTATATTTTAATTTTGACTAACGCATCTAAAAAGTAAAGGATTAATTAAATTTTATTTAAACATAAATTCATGATCTTCATAACCTTCTCTCTATATGGTTAAACGATATATAATAAAAGTTAATGAATAAATAATATTTAACTTTAAATGCGAGATACCCCCATCGCGTAGAGAAATAAAATAAAATATATTACAAAAAAATGAGGGAATTTGAAGTAATTACGAGTAACGATTATCGGACTTGTTACAAGACCGCATACACGCTCGTACGTAAACATGTAGAGAATTATCTCGTGTAGAATTGCGAAACAAAGTAGCCGCCAGGTTGCCTACTCTCGCGAGCGCGACTATGTAAATTGTGGCGCATGTGCTGATCTCGACGGAGAAATGGGTTGTAGCTAACATGAGTTTCTATATATATATATATCTGTACGTTTGTGTTTGCGTAAGTATATATATGTGTATAACGTGTAACACGCAGCACGCATTTTATCGCCGCATAATGGCCTCCCGGCGGTTCGTTACCATCTATGTAATAAAGCCATATTAAACAAGATGGTTCAAACTCAAAGCATTACCCCTTTTCGAGTTTCCCTCGATAAACGCGTACTAACGAGGAAAACGTTTATCAAAAAGTATAATTTTATTCCATATATAGAATGTAGCGGATGAGACAACAGTTTATATATACATATATATAAATCATGTTTTACATGAAATAATTAGATATCAATATGAAGGGGTGTATGATGTAGTTATGAATTAGATTGAAATTCATAGGATTAGAGAGAGAGAGAGAGAGAGAGAGAGAAAGAGATAGTAGAAACTGAAAGACGTGTCGAACCTGATAGAAAAATTTTTCATTCGAATTCAGAACGAAAGCAGAAATGGAATTTGCAAGGGACGTGGAAAATTCAGGACGAGTCATGCATATTTGTCGGTTTCATTGAACGCACGGAACACCCTCAGGTAGCAATGGTAATTACGTGCGCGTTACGGTTGACGTCCCAGGATCGCAGCTATGCTCGTGACGTTCCATCTCGATTGGAAAATGGATATTACAATATACGATGCGTCGCATCTATGTATGCATATAACATATACTAATACATATATATACATATATATATATATATATATATATATATATAGGTTACGTGCGTTAGATCGCGTACATGCTCGCACGCCTATCCGTATATGCACGTGACATAGAGAAGGGTTTGTCAAAATTGCGGCCAATTCCGTATGGTACTTCCGTCAAACCACGGAGAATGAAGTACGAACGGAGAATATCCATGGGTGGAATCGTGGGTGAAAGGAACAGGGGGCTTGTGAGAGGTAAATAAAGTAGAAAGTAGAAAAGAGTAGAAGTGGTAGCAACGTTAGTGGGTGTGGGATGGTAAGCAAAACGATTTTTCTACGTCTTACCGTCCAGCCTTTCTTGCTTTTCGCGCGACAGAAAAGGGAAAGAGATGGAGGAGGAGGTGCAGGGGGTGGCGAAAACGGGAGAAGAAAGGAAAGGGAAGGAGGTTGGTATTGCGTCGATATGTCAGTCCGTCCTGGCAACGTGTGCTCGTCGTCTTTGCATTTTATTAAGTCCGTTGGCAGGAAGGATGTATGGGGTACCTTCAGTCATGTCCCCGTGGGATAGGACAAGCGGAATTTATGGCCAAGGATTCCACCCAACCTCCACGTCTCTGCACACCCCTTTGCCCAACCCACTAAACCCCCCTCCCTCCCCAAAACCCCTTTACAACCGAAGACATTTCGCGCGAAAATCTTTCGGCCGAGAGAGCGCATCCAATACTTTTACTTCTTCTTCTTCTTCTTCTTCTACTTCTACTTTTTATTCTTGTAGTCCTTTTTCTATAGATCCTCACGGGGCAGAGGGGGGCCAACGTGACAGATCGGTTGGGAGAAACGACCGATTCGAAATTTTATCCTCCCACATCGTGAGAGAGAAGGGTCGTGTGTCGTATTCGCATTGCAGAAACGTCGAAAAATTCGCGACACTCGGAAAGAGATAAACTTTATGTTATTTTCGTTAGGTTAAAAAAGAATCAAGAGAATAGGAGAAAGGGATAGAAAAGTATATGGATGGAAATAACAGAACCAAGGTAACGTTTCCTTCGCGGTTTCATTCGAACAAAATTTGTAAATCGTCCGTTTCATTTTCCACTCCCACGATTTCTCGTAACCCAACAAACTTTTTTCTTATTCGGTGTTTTTATCGGAAAAGAAGGTATATATTCTTCTTTTTCATTCGCGAGAAATATATTCCATTTTGTGAATGGCAACGTTTACCGACAACTATTCCCTTCTTCCTTACTTACCCCCTTTTCTTCGAAAATGCGAAGGGCTAAGCGCGAAAAAAAGGACTAGCGAAAAGATACGGAGAAATTACTGGCTATTCTTTTCCACGAAGAAGATTTTAAATTACATTCTTTTGGAAAGAAGAGAAAGAAGAAGAAAAAGGAACGAGAAAAAGAGAAAGAGAGAGAGAGAGAGAGAGAGGAGAAAAAAGATAAAAAAGAGAAAAAATATAGGCTGCTATTAGAGCGGAGAGTATTCTTCTCTTTTAACGAGAAAGTCTGCGTAACGAGTAAATAAGTAGAAAGAAATGTTTCTACTCTTTAATTTTTTTGTTTAAAGCAGCAGGAAAATGAGAGAGAGAGAGAGAAGAATAAAAAACGATTAGTTGGTTGGATGAAAGATAATGAAGTAAAATATTATCCTAATTTTTACGTAGTTTTTAATAATTTTTCAATGAACACGAATATGCATTGAGATTGTATTTTTTGCCATCACTCATGTGTATATAAAAAAATAAGACTATTGAATTCGTACTATAGTCTTTTGTTTCGTATTGTTTGTTTTTCCACTGTGTATTGTTTTTATTTATTTTTTAATAAACGCATGAATATGCGCATAATATTTATTTATGCATGTATGCATACAAAAGTAGGTCCATCGAAACCATTCAAATCTTTCATATTTTTTTTATCCTTTCTTTTCTATTGTTTTTATTGCTTTTTTTATGAGAACACGAGTATACTCTTCATTTTTTATTTATAGATGCACGCGTAAAGATTTATTGGAAGCATTTAATTTTTTTCATTTCTTTCAGGGTGCAATACTTTTATTATTTTACCGGTTTAATGATAATATTTGCATCCTAATTTTATTTACGTAGATAAACGCATACATAAAAATAAACCAAATGAAAGAAATTAAGGATACTTCTGTATTTTTAATATCGTGCTAATTATTCGTCTAAACAAAATGGTATATATTTTGATATTTTATTTATGCACGTATGCATAAGATAAAAATAAACTCACCGAGAGCATTCAACACTTTTGTTTTTCATTTCTATCACTTAAATGATTTAACACGAATACGTGGATAACAATATTTTTCACGTAGATAAACATATTTAACAAAGAAAAATAAACGAAACCAATCGAGATGCATGTATATCCCATAGCAATTCGAGAAGTGCATTTTTTCAAAATAACGCATGTATGTATTTTTCATTATTTTCTGTTATTATATCGGAACGAGAAAAAGATATATATTTAAATATTATATGATTTTAATTATACAAGTGTGTATATTGAAAAAAGTAAAACAAAAAAAAATTTTAGTTCTATTTAATATTGAAATATGATAAAAAACAAAAATATCTTTGGATCATTAAGTGGATCGTAAAGAAAGAAGAATATTTAGGTTGAGACACCCCGTATAATAGATCTACATTCCGATTTTATTTATATACAGTTAGACGGGTTATAAAAATAGATTAATCGCAGTAGGACTTTATTCATTACTCTTTCTATCTGTAGAGAGATAGGGGAATACTCGTGGAGCGTGGAAGATCGATAGAAGCTCGTCGAAGAAACGGATAGGAGCGTCAGAGCTGCGGCAGGCCGCAGATATATGTGTGTTCGTAAGCATATCGTAGGCGAGATCATCAATATACTCCTATTCAAAGGTCGTCGTTGTTGGACGGGGGTTGGTCGAGGGGGAGGGTCGTCGGTCCTAGGACTGAGAGCGAGAAAGAAAAAGAGAATGACAAGAGAATGGAAGGAGGACGTTCAGGTGGAGTGAAGAAGGTGAGAAGAGAACAACGTTAGTTTCTCTCTCTCTCTCTCTCGATTTGTTGTGAGATGCGGTTTCACGGTGAAGCCGTCGCGAGAGAGAACTTCGACGACGTTTCCGATTGTTTGCGGTGCAAGCTCCGTCGCCAGAGTCGGGGATCTAACTTTGGTGCGATCGCATGTTTCGAACAGTGCCCGAGGTGCGAATCGATGCATATACATTCCCTCTTCAATGACTATGTTATATATAACCCATCTACACTCATAAACACCTGTACCCATAGCTAGGTATATACATGCATATCCAACTACGTGTTGGTATATCTACTTGTTAGATATGTATATATCTCTGGTTAGGATGGGAAGCTTGATATCAGGTTTATTCAATACATAACCCTTTGCTTCCTAATGCGAAAACAAAGTTTCGTGTAAATAATGTCTATGTAATAACTAGTCGATATTATCCGGCAAACAATCTGTGGCCTACCATTACAAACTCCCTGAGTCTCTTTGTTTGATACAATTAGCGAATGCTTGAAAAGGACCCTACTGTACTACCTCAACCTTTTATCCAACACCTCTCTTCCTCTCCCTCTCTCTCTCTCTCGTTTATGACTCGCATCAATTTTCATCTAACTAAACGAATACGATGTGCATTAGAAAATAAATTTCATTTTTTCCGATACATTTTACTACTTCCTTTGTAATTACGCGAACAGAGGCTCGTATTCGTAATAAATACATTTACAATTCATCAAACTTAAATGATACGAGAGAGAGAGTTATATATATATATATATATATACATAGAAAGAGAGGCAAATGCTATGGGATTAAACCTTTCGCACTTCAATTATTTTTGACCCGATTGTTAGTCAGCCCCAATTTAGCTTGTTTCCGTATTTTGTTATCGAATATAATTATTTTTACGCATCGATAATGCCGGAAGATACAATGATACATGAAACAAGGATGATAACAGTAGACGATATTATTCAATATATTTATCATTTAAATTCATTGACTTTATGTGCAATTATATTGGGTTGGAGAACAAGTTGTTTCTTCGTGGTTTCTCGAGTAATGATACTGATGTCTCAATTCCTCTCAAGCTTTTGTATTTTTTGATTTACTGGTATAAAAATTGGTGGAAAAAAAGAAGACATATATATATATATATAGTTCAATTTACTCGTGGATATAATCTGTGGTCTATCGAGAACTGAAACAGCAAGGAGAAATGGACTTTGAATTTGCGGTCTAAGCGTAAAAGGAGACACGTTCAATCGCGCAGATGCACTTGGCTCCTGTAACGACTACGACGATGACTACTACGACTACTACGACTACGACGACGACGACGACAATAATGCTCGAAGGCAAGCGACCGAGTTCAGTTTCTCGAGCCATTATTTACGAATCGCATTACCCCGATGCACACACACCGCACGGCCAGAAACTTCCAGTAATGGAGTATATCCTCCTCGACAACTTACAGTGTCTTCTTTTTTTTTTCTCCTTCTTTCTTACTTTCTTTTCTGGGAATCAATGTACCGACAAACTTCGAATTACCGTCGCGACGCCAGACGTTCTCTACCCCAACTTCTCATTCTCTCAGTTTTCACTATCTCATCGCTAACTTGTAGGTTCAGAAATAAGTGCCAATATGGAAACACTTATTTACATTTCTTGCTAATAAAAATAAATCATTATTTCGGAAAGCTTAAAATTTTATATAGTCATTTTTTAAAAATTATTTTCAAAGTTATGCCAATATAAATCTACAATTTTATAATTATTACCAAAATCTTAATGATAGTGTGAGATCCGAGCTATACTTCAACAGACCAATCGCCATTTCGTACAAAATGGAGCTATTGCTGCCATCTCTCGAAGAAACGTATCAACTACCTTGAAAGCGATTCGTATATGTTCACGATGCATTAAAGAACGCAGCATTTTCTTTTTATTGCAATAATAACAATTAACATATCGACACTTGCTAATGCATAACGCAGTTCCATTTAAATTGTTTCAAATATTTTACCCAAGACTGTACTAACTTAACCCTACACTGTCTTAGCAATAAGATGGGAAATTCATAATCAATATGCAATAGTTCAAATATAAACCAAAAATACGTTTGCAAAGTAACACAAATGCCATTTCTTTTTCCATCGTTCTTCATTCTTCCAACTGCACATTTTCTAAATTGTTTTTCAACCTCACCGACGGGATAAATAATTCTCATATTTTACGTTGCACGCGTTTTCTCTTCCTCATGCCTGATTTAAGATTGACGAAGCTGCTTCTTTTGAAAACATTTTCCCACTTAAATTACGATATACACTTTTGGCTGACCTACTTCGACAACCACATTCTACTTACCAAAACAGTACTTGTGGTATCTCAAAAGTCGTGATCCTTGAAACTGAGATCTCGTAAATGAAAAAGAACGTACCCGAGGGATCGATAATTCATCTTGTTTTCTAAAATGTTCGCATCTTTATATATTCCATGTGGAGCTCGTACATTATATGAGAATCAAGTATAACGAAGGATAACGTTATCAACAAAATATATAATTCCAAATTAAGTATCATTGTGCGTATATCAATTTCGTGTTTTGTTTTTATGGTTTTAAGCGAATTTTAGGACACCGCGTATATGCCAGTTTAAGTAGCAACGATATCGATCGATAGAATTTTTCCAATTCCCATGAGAAAATTGTCCATGGGAATCCGAAACGTCGGACTAGTATCCGTGAAATGGTAGAAAGGAAGATGCGAAACTTAATATGTGCCACAGGATAAACGTAGTAAGTGGAAAAAAAAGAAGAAAAGAAAAGAAGGAAAGAGAAAGAAAACAAAATATTCTTCTGTTCACCCTCGTGAAAATGTTACGGGTTACGTGGACAAGGGTTTATCTTAGCACCCTCGTTTTCTCTACTCTACACACAATTCTACCTTTTTCGTGAGCGTGTATGCATGTATACCTCGTACTTTCTCGTTTTTTATTTTATTCCATTTCTCTTTGTCTCTGCCAGGAGAAAAAGAATACATGACAATAAAAAATGTGTTCTTTCAGGAAAGTTAGAGAGGATTAAACGTCGCGTCGCATTAGACAAGCTGATCTTAACGATTATCTCGATTCGAGTTAAAATCCTGACGCAAGGCGAACACGTGGAAGAAGAATGGATCGAATTCGCGATTTGGTTCAATGTTTCATTTCGAAGGAACGTCTTATCGTCCTATTAGAATGGTATTAAACAGAATAGACGGCTTTGACTGTTAAATCGCTTAATCGGATCGTATCGATCCGTTTGCTAAGACCGCAGGATGAAAGAGGAAGAGTATCTTTTGACGAACTGAGACGAGAACCGAGTTGGATAGGGGTTGTGAGTGAGTCGAGGGATCTTAGAAACCAGGGAGGAGGAGGAGAAGAAGCAGGAAGGAAGTGAAAAGAAAAGAAAAGAAGTAGAAAAAAAAGAGTACACCAGTGGAAGGAAACTTCCACTTGCACGGATATCTGCATAGCGAGAAAGCCTCAAGAGGGAACTTTACGAACAGAATTCGTAACGAACCTTTACGTCTCTTTAAGTCTTCGTTCGTTCATTCGTTCGTTCAGGGGAAGGGGGAGGGAGGGGTGGGAAGGGGGTGGGGTGCAACAAACCCGAAGGAAAGGAAAGATCAGCTCGAGGATTCGTATCCTTTCCTGTCCCGACTTCACTTTACGTCCTTTCTGTAGCGCCCCGGGTAATTAGATTCACCGTTCGAGATCAAAGTGTACCGCCATTTCCATCCATGCCGGTAGCTTCTTCGGTACTTTTTTATTTTGTCACTTTTTCTCCACCCCCTTTCCTTCTATCTCTTTCTTTCTCTCTCTTTCAATTTTTCTTTTTCTTTCTTAGCTTTCTTCCTTACTTCTCGATTGACGTAGTGAAGCTTTACGTTCATGAACTTGCCGAAAGATTACGGACAGGATGTTTACTTTATTTTCAGCGGAAAATTGAATTTTGACTATAGATAAGGCATAGTAATTAGCAAACACGAAAACTCTACTTTATCCGAACGAGTTTAAGATCACTTTCTGATAAGTAAAACAACAAAAATATATATATAAATTTACAAAATAAACGGCTAATGTTTTGAACTTTTTATCAGGGTTAAAAGAAAAAATATTATGAAATAATTGCGGGTAAGAGAAAGAAATGAAGACAAAAAGACAAGTAAAAATTAGTCTCGCTACGGAATAGTAGAAAGAAGCCAGGCAACTCGTTGCATTAGGTTTGATCTTGTCGTGACTACACGACAGAGAGGGGTGGTGGTAGTAGTATTCCAGCGTCAGGACGAATTCATAACAGAGTCATAATTGCGGGGAACGGTGCTGGCGGTATGCATAATCCCGCAGTTAGCAGTTCTGCTTAACGATCCGCGAGAAGCAATCCCGACGCGTACCTGCCAAGCCTCCTGCAGGGTGAAGGCGTCCCGGCACAAACCTCCTTTCTCTCTCACCCCTTTTCCTCCCCGTCTCGTCTCTTATTACCTATCCTTTATCCTTTCCATCTCTCCCTTTTCCCCTTTTTCCTAGGGTTCCCTCGAAAGTGAAGTCAGATACGCGTGGTGGTAGTAAAAGAGGACGTGCCGTTGCGGTGGTAGAGGCGTGTGGCTTCGAACGCCTGAGAGTGACGTGGCAAAAACCCTGAACAAAGAGGGACGAAGAGAGAGAGAGAGAAAGGGTTACAGAGGGAAGAGGACGGAAAGAGGATAGTGGTGAGGTTCGTTAATTACAGCCCTCCGTAGCCAACGCCACCGCAGTCGACCGCGACGAGGAGAAACAGAATTGGTAGAGCGTCGCTACGCGTTACTAGCCACGCTAATATCTCCTCCCCCCCCCCAACCCCACCTGCCCCTTTCTCTATCTCTCTATCTCTTGTTGTCTCTCTCGCTCCTTTTACTAAACTACCCTTTACAATCGTTGATGCACCCTTTGATGGTGTATTAGACTTTCTTTCGCAAGATCATGGATCACCGCATGAGATATTTGGTTTTAAAGATTTGTATAGTTCTCCTTTAGGTATACAAGATTTTTTAATCTGTTTTTATAATTATCACGTCTAAATTATAATTAAACGAGTATATATATATATATATGTTTTAATTAACAAGAATTTAGGATTAAAATTACTTTGGTTCTCTGTGTTTTGTCGTGGGGTAAAAATGATTAAAGCAGCTGTACTCACCCGTATGTGTCCTTTGATGAGCTTTAAGATGTGAACTCTTAGTATATACTTTTTTGCATCCCGGAAATTGGCATTTGTGTATCCTGCGCTTTGTGTCAGGTGGGCTGTGCTCGTGGCTCCTCGCGTGATGCCTGTTGGATACCGTGCTCGCTGATGCATTCGCACCTGTGTGCGCGTGTTGTGTGCTCGCGACCGCTGAGAAGCCATTTGCCGTCACGGAGATTAGTCTGAGAGACAAAGCAATTAGTTTTCTCATTGTTCTTGAGTCGGTACAAAAGAAAGAAAAAAACAATGATCAAAGGTAATTAGGGAAAGATAGTAAAGATTATAATTATTGGGTGGTTAATCCAATATTACGAAAAGTTTTGTAAAAGGAACGAATAACGTTTAGGGAAAAGGACATTTTAAAAAATACCCTCTAGAATTGTCATGGCTGTTACTGGAACTTACTTGCAACTGGGATTGGGAGAAAGTAGATACTTGAGTTTTACGAGGACTTACCTCGCGACGCCCTGCGCGTTGCTGGTGGTAACCCTGACGATGGCACTCCTACCGCCCGTCCCATGAAGGTTGAGGTTGTGCACGTCGAGCATCGAACTACCGCTCGACGAGTGACTGGAGTTGGAATGACCTTGACCCGAGCCTGGACTCGACGGCGGTGTCAGGATCTGACCTTCGCTCTCGCACCCGCTATCCTCATCTTCCTCGATCTCCTATTACGGTAACGGTCATTCTCATTATGCAATGCGAGAAAACACTCGTAACGGAACTTATCTAAGATCTTTAGCTTCTAACTTTTAATGGACCCTAATATTTAACAGATTGACATGACTTTTTTTTATCAAACTTCTTACTAGAGAACTTTTATATTAAATTATTTACTAGCATGAGAGAGATAAAAATTTATTGATTTGGAGTATTTGAAAATATTTTCGTTGAAACAACGATCAATAATATACCTCGTGTTCTTCATCCTCCTCAAGATCTTCGCTTGGTTCCTTTTTAAGAATAAGCGCTGTACAGGAGAGAGAACGCGAGCTATCCCAAGATAACGCCGAACACGCTGAACTAGCCGAGGACATCGATAAAGAATCGAGGTGTCGATCGAGAAGATCCCTATCACGGCCATTGTGGTTGTGATCGCTAGGGCCAAATTTGATGTCCTCCAGACAAAGCGTTTCTCTCTCGTCTGACGACGTCGTTACCTTCGTGACAGAATAGAATAAGAGCTTTAACTTGAATCGGGAAAGACTTCGAACAACTTCAAGAGTGAATACAAACGTTGAACGTGGAAAGTGAGATTTTTCGCTTCGTTGAGATCATTCTTACGGTTACTCACCTCCATTTTGATTGGGGATTCGAATTGTGAATTGGCGGTGCCGGTTGTTGCCGTCCAGGAGATAGGTGGCGCCCTGAAAAGATTCCAGGGTGCTGTGTCCAATTCCGTGGGCAACTTTTTGTACGATTGTAACTTCGGCTCGTCCTTCAGGTACCTCTCCATCTCGTAGCATGTCTGAAAGAAGAGACAAGAGGGTTCGTTAGTGGGGTGGATACATCTTAGCCGTTTCGTCTTTGTGCTACGTACTGTAGATGCTGGAAATATCAAGGGACATATAAAACGAAAGGAAAGAAATATAGTCGACTCCGACTAACTTTCAAAATCTAACTTTTTTCGATACACTTTTTCTTCCACGTTTCAGATTGTGAAATAAATTTTGTCTAATTTCATAGCTGAAATTCATCTCATGACTAATGCTATTTCAATCTAAAAGACGAAGCTGGTACCTAAACAACGTAGAAAATTATTAGGCGAAGCACGTTATATATATAGAAGTACTTTGACGTAACTAGTCCGAAGTTAGGAAAGTTGGTAGTCTCCTGTAGGCTGTGCCAGTTTGGGCTATAGTTCCTCGGAGAGAGTGCAAAGTTATAATATCTACTGGTAGGAATTGTGCAACAACCATAACCCCAAATGAGATTACGTCGTCCTAAACCTAGTCAAGTCCCATACAACTCGCCAGCATCCCTACTGACTTCCTTCGGACAACGTGTCCGTGTTCAACCTATAACAAATAGTTTTCCTTTCGATCCTATAACTAACCGAACAATCTTTCGCAACTGATATATCAATTTTTGTTCGCATTAATGTATTCCAATAAATAATAACAAATTAATCGCACGGACATTAATATCAAAATTCTTCAACTCTGTCATCATTGGTTTTGCATATTTTACTAAAATTACGAGCAACCCTAACGATACGGAAAGGATCGATAGGACAAGGGGGAATCAGCTGCGATTATAATCTTGCTTAATACCGTAAAGACCAACATCGGCATCGGCATCGGCATCGGTATCGGCATCGGCATCGGACGCGTTTCCCAATCATCGTAACGCTAATCGAAGCTACGAAATAGGAAACGTGACCAAACGCTGTAATATCTGAGCATGGGGAATGGATATCGACTGGAGCGACGACGACAACGTCGATAGCAAAATGCCGCGACGCTTATCGATTCTCCCTTCTTTTTCTTCCTTCGCCATCATCACTCCACCCCCCCCCTTTATCCTCATCTACTACTTCTTTAACTTTACTTCTAACACTGAGCTCTCGTTGTACCCTCCCCGCTCGCTCACTCTTTCACTTCTTCTTCTTCTTCTTCTTCTTCTTTCTTCGAACTTTTGTCAAGCGAACGATGCCGAGAGGACAAGAATTTTCGACGTGGCTTTAAAAAAAAAGCGAAGGCGTCGTTTAAAAAGGCCGTCCATTTTCTTGTTCGACAAGGATTCTTTAGCAGAAACAATGTGACATCGGCACGAGGAAGTTCGAAGAGTGCGCGTGCATGATGCCCTTTGATTCTTCCATCCATCCTCTCTTTCTTTATCCAACGTTGAAAATAATCGCTCTGGCCGACTTTTCCATTATTCACGATTAAAAGTTTGCTGTGGAAAGGTGAAGAAGAAGTGGTAAAGGGTAGGGAAGCGAAAAGAGGGAAGGAAACACTCCTCTCTCTAACGACGTTATTATAATCTTAAAAGGAATTTTATCAGCGTCTTGGTAACAGTCTGTTCTTGATAGATGCCGCTGCATAAATTCAGCGTTATTGCCTTTTATATTTTTTTCATATTTTTTTTTTTTTCTATTTTCCCTCTTGCATATAATTTGCAATGTTTACAGGTTGTTTCTGACACGCGAATAAGGTTGCTACGAATGTAGATAATGTTTGAATTCAATCTTGATTTGTAATGCACCCAACTATAGTTTTGGTATTTGATAGAGAAAAATAGTAATCGAATCTTTGGTTAGAGATGGAATTTGATTATATTTTTAAACAAAGCTTATGCTTCTCTCGCGAAAATATTTCCATTCCTATTGTTTTGTCGTTCGTTTAACGATACTTCTAAGAGACAAGTAAAGAAATAAAAGAAGACTCGGAAAAATAAGCAAGAGCTTTTCGCTTATGAGAGTTTGCCAGCGTAGCTTTACGACTTCTTCGAAGCTACTTGACCAACTCGTCTTTTTTGCCATTGGGTCCATTAAATACTAAACTGCGTAATAATTCAAGGAAGTTGAGGACGTCTTCGTGGTCTATCACAATGGCCGGGAGTCCGTTTTCCGAGCATGGAAGAATTTTTCCGCGAAATTGTCCATTACGATTTTAGACGATGTTGAATTCTGTAAAGTCTCGAATATATGATCTACAATTTCCATTGAAAATTCTAAAGCGAATGTCAAGTGCAGTTGTTATTCTTGCTAGCCAAACATTTCATCGAATAAATAATATCGGTAAAATAATCATAAGACAGATTTATTGCAAGGCAAAATGTTATCAAGCGATAGAAAATAATTCAGAGTCGAGAATATAACAGCGTCGTTTATATAAATCGACGAGGAAAATAATCTAGATGTTACCGTATAGTAAAACAAACAAGACACAGCTAAGAAAACGAGAGGAGAAACTATAACAATGAAGTAGAAGAAATGAGAAGGAAGAGGCTGAGAGTAGAAAGTAACGATTCTTGATGTTTTTTATCGCAACCGTTCGGGTATATATACCTTGATATGAAATCCACGCTAAGTTTTTTTTTCTCTTTTTCTTTTTTCTCTACTTCAACTGTGAATTCGATTCAGGCGGTAATCACTCGGCACGAGTAGACGCATACAGTTGGTACGGTATAATGAGATCTCAGAAAGAAAAATGAATCATTCTAGGTGATCTTTCGAAAGAAGGGGGAAACTGAGACATCTGGAGGAAAAAAAAAGATAAAGCTTAGGGAGTGACGAATGAGTGTCGGTATGTATACACGTAACGTGTGTATTAAGAAAAGCAGGAAATGCTGGAAGAAGAAAAGAAGAAACGAGACGAGTGGAGAAAAACAGAACTATAGAAAAAAAAGAAAAAATCTAGCTGCGACCTAGTTCGCGAATACTAGTACTGGTACTAGTAGTAGTAGTAGTAACAGTACTGTAAGGGGAGAGGTAATCTTCCGGCTTCTCCGTTCGAAGAACTCTACGAGCTAGATTCGCCTTTTCTCTCAGCAGATATCTCTCAGCAGATATCTCTCAGCACGTATCTCTAAGTACACATAGACACATAGAGAAACTTACGTAGATGCATACACTCGGTTTCTCGCAATTTCACTAGGAAAGGAAAATGCGAAGTTCCGCAGTAATTCCGTGGGACTGTCATTATCAGAGCCGGTGGCTCGCTCGAGAGAAAATGAATGATAACCCTAGCAGGATTCTTGCGAATACGATTCACGTGAACGCGCATTCCCGCGCGCGCGAGCACATGACCATCGAAAAGCTTTTCAGTTTTCCCCTCTTCTTCTTTTACTTCTTCTTAGGTAGTCCTACCAACGGTGGCAGCCTGCCAGGTCGTTAAAAAGATTCCCGCAACTTTAAGGGCGCCGTAAACCCGCGAATTTATCTCGCCTTTCCCTCCCAACCCAACCTCCCATCACCACAACTTTCTTTCTCTTTCACATGCGCTTTCTTCTCTGGTACCGTGTCTCTTTAGCTTTCTTATTCTTATTTTTATTCTTTTCTTCTGCGAGAACCTACGAAATTTTCGATCGAGCCGACGACGTTCCTTCTCACTCAGCTCTTCCCTCCCCACCTTTCATCTTTTTTATTGCACCCATCTTTTTCTCGAACCATCCTTTTTCTACTTTATTCTTCTTCTCACCCTCCTCCTCTTTCTTCCCTTTCTTCTTTTGCTTTAGTCACGCTAAGAGGGCGGAGTCAGGTAAATTTCGAAAGGATCGGAGCAGCTTTCGGACGAGGAAAACGATTAAATGGAATATATCTCTTCTTTTGGGTCATTGTGCCGCGAAAAAACCTTGCCAAAACGGAGATAACGACTCGACATTGGCACGTCACCTTGGCGCTACGATTTAACTGTACGATTCACGGTGCATAATTTATGTACTTACTCACTTCTATACTGTGCGTTTACTGTTATTACGGTACTTCGTGAGCTTCAAATATTCACTTTTTTCTTTCTTATAATTAATCAACTTGCATAAACAATAAAAAGTAATTTCATAAACGACTAATAATAAAAGTTAACAGGAATGATAGAAACGCACTTTTAATTGAAAACATTTTTAGAATACTTCCTTCATTTTTTCACACATACAATTAATAACCCAACATATTGTAGGGAAGAAAACATTCCAAGGAATTCGGGATGATTCGCGGAATGAAGATAAAGAAAGCGTGTAAAAAGAAACTTGCGAGTGAATATAACCGTTTTGGTCCACCGGCCACAGCAGTATCCAGTCAAAACTGCATCAGAAGGGCATGACGATACTCAACAAATGAGAGGGAGAGAGGATGATGTCCTGGGGTCAGGGTTAACGACGCTAACAAGCCGTGGTTGAGTGACTTACGACTAATTCAGAGGTTCTGTTGTCCTCTTCTCACCACTGAACGATATCCCTGGACAGATGCCTCGAGTGCATTGCCGGCTCTTGTCCAACCAATAGAAATGCTATGCGGGCATCTAGCTAGTCTCGTTAAGGGCTCATCGTTCGTTCGTTCGTTCATTCTCTCTCTCTCTCTCTCTCTCCTCTCTTTCCTTCTTGGCCATGCCAAGATGGAGAAGACATTTGCAATTGTTTGTTATTGTTGTGACGTCATCTCGTTAAGGATCTCCATGCGTCTAAGCTCGTTAACTGGCAATTTGTAACCACTGGGACTATGACGACGACGACGTCGACAACGAAGACAACGACGATGGAGAAACGCACTCGGTAAAGTAAATTCCCTTTGATATCGGTTCATCCGCTAAAGCGTGGAACCTGTTCAAGAAACGAGCTCAGTTGCTTTAGCCCGTAACCCTAACTACTAGTTTACGATCTCTCACAGACACACACATCGTCTAAATGTAACACGATGTATTCTGACGTTAGATGAATACACATAAGAGATCGTAAAGTCTTCATAATTCAAGAGTGTCTCGACGACGTAACACAGTAGCAGGTAGTAGTTGTTCTTAAGAACACGTACAAACCGTGTACCTACCTAATTTTATTATCCATAATTAATTACTCATTTGAGTTATCTTTTCAATTGTATCGAGAGAACAGGTACTGTTAAGTTATAGATTAGCGTAGGTGTAAGAGAACTATGCTTGGTGTGAGTGGAAATAAATTCTCCATCGTTCAGCTCGTAAATCCATCTTCGAGTTTGCCCAGAGTACGTGTACGATCTTATGTTCATTCGTTCGTTCGTTCCTTCGTTCTTTCGTTCATTGGCTCGTACGATACCCAACCACTACCACTGGCGTAATAGCACTGGCTAAGCAAACAGTCGATTTTTATTAGTCTCCGCAGTTCCTTTGTTAGAACTGAAAGAGAGAGGCTTGTCGCCAGAATGGTGGCTTCTTTTCTTTCTTATATACTGCTTCTATTCCCGTGAAAACGATTCCTCTCTCTCTCTCTGTCTCTCTCTTTCTTTCTTTCTTTCTTCTGTTCACTCATTCCCCCACGTTTCTACCGTCCAACCTTCTTCTTCTATTCCTTGTCAGCGCATTGGCTTCAAAGTAAAGGCAATGTCAGTTCTCGTGGAAGATTCGGAACGCAAGAGAGGGATCGGTGCCAAGGATCATAGGATTCAAATTCTCGGAAGAACCGCAAACTAACTAGCTTTCCTTCTATAAAGTCTCTTAGAAGAAAAGAACCTTACCTTTATCGAACAAACTCATTATTTGCTATCGTACCCACCACCAACCTACCCAATATTCTTATCGTTTTGATCTTTGGTATTACTGTTAAAACAGTTACATCAAACAGCCAATGTAAATGTTATAATATTGATAATGGTCGAAGTTGTACCAACGGTTATATTCTTTCAAGTATTAGTTTCGTATAATAATAATTGCGGTTTTTAAGTATCGAGCTGAATGATCAATATTGAGATTCTTTGCAGCTTTTGAAGTTGTTCATCTTAATAATGATCCTTGTATTAATATCGCCATTGCACCGTATGCAATTTTAATCTTTTTATTTTCCCTATTTGGCAATCCCACGGCATTAATTTACCCAGATATTTTATTACAAAAAAAGAAATCCAATTCCCATTATTTTACTACATATGTATGTCATGTTGGTAAACCGACCTCGAACGTGTCTTCGACAATGTTTTTCGCGTAATTTTACAGAACAGTTTCTTATTCATGCCACGACGAAACGATTAATGGTTCTTGTAGGTTTCGCATGAAAACGAGATTGGAAGATATCCAGGTGTAGAAGCAACGATAGAGAGAATAAGTGGTAGTAGAGTCGACCAATCAAGACGGTCTTATACGAGAGGTAGACTCGTGCTTCTACGTAAACCATAGAAATAGAAAAGAGAGAGAGAGAGAGGGAGAGAGAAGAGAGTAAAACGTATCGACGTGGACCGTTCGTGTCGTGAAATATGTATCCGCCATGTCCGCTCGTCGGAGCTCAGCAGAGAGTAGTTCGAGCTGTCTATTCACGATAAATGGCGAGGATGAGTGGGCTGAGGTGTCAATACGTCATACCTTGCACCCTCGCTCGCGAAGAGGACGACCGAGAATGGGCGTGGGGGAATAGTAGTAATAGTAGTAGTAGTAGTAGTAGTAGTAGTAATAGTGAGTGAGAGAAGTGCAAAGAGAATGACAAGCAGGGAAGGTGAGAGGCACAGGAGTTCTCGAGGCGACGACACGGAGAACTACTATAGTAGTATAGTAATAGTTGTATAGTAGTAGTAGTAGTAGTAGCAGCAGCAGTAGAGTAGCATAGGCGCGAGCTTAGAGTGGCTCTTTTACGATAAAATGTAGGAGCTTTTCCTTTCGGAACGATCAAAAAGAAGAGGAGGATAGTTGTTCGTAGGAGTAATCGTGTCTGTGCGTACTTTCATATTGGATGTTCTTTAATGTATAGCCTTGCATTATGAAAAATATATACCTGCGCCATTGTAGTCGGTACTGTAGAAAGCTCCTAGTCGATCATTCTTGTGTTAGCGCGGATATATATATATCTATAGGTAAGAATTGCGATTCTTGCGCCAATGCAAGTTCGAACGTGTGGGTGGGAGTGAACGTCTGAGTGGTAAGAAAGATGAAAATGAAGTAAGATGGAACGGCTTCGGTGGGATGGGGAAGTAGTACCACCATTCGCGTTTCTACTTTTTATTCTTCTCAACAACCTAACAATTCTACTTTATATCTATCTATCTTTATCTATCTCGCTCTCTCCCTCTCTCTCTCTCCTATTCTATGTTTCCGTCTATCCATCTTTCTTTTTCTATGTATTTATTTATGTATATATTGAGTTGCCTGGAAAATTCGTTCTGAATTTTAATAAAAATTATTGGAAAAATAATTTTTTATTTTCAAATATGTTATACTCAAGAATATATATTTTTTAAATCGATATTAACTTTGGGAGAAACCCAATAGTTGTTCTCTCTTTCTGCTTCGAATCTCATTTTTCTCTTTTTTACCAAGTTTTTCCTACATTCTACTTCTTTATTCCTTTTCTTTTAACTTTAAAGAGTATGAAATGTAGGAGAAATAGAGACGGGGAATATTCGCGTACGGGCCGACCTGTTCTTTATTTCGTCTCTCTTTTTTCTCTCTCTCTCTCTCTCTCTCTCTCTCTCTCTCTCTCTCTCTGGAAATCTGCGTAATGAGGCGTATCGAAATGCGGCCCGTACCTGACGAACTGTAATGTCAGACATTCGCCATCGCGTCGTTCTACGTTGTTCCTCGTCGCACAACTTGCTTTACTCTTTTATCTCTCATCGATCGATTCTTTTATATCTTTTTTCTTGTATTTATCTTCCCGTTCTCTGAATCGTTTCGAACAAGAATACAAGCAAGCAAGCAAGCAAGCAAGCAAGCTAGTTAGATAGATAGATAGATAAAGATAAAAAAAACGAGAAGATAGAAACGAATTCTCGTTTCTGCAGAACGCATCTAATCGCCCTGGCAAATATTCAACGAGTCGTCCCGTAAAACGAGAAGACACGAGAGCACAGAGATAAAAAAAGAAAGAAAGAAAGAAAGAAAGAAGGGAAAAAAGAAAAAAGAGTAAAAGAAAGGGAAGAGAATTTTAATCGACGAAGCGAATCGTTCTTCGCAAATCCTCCGATTTCAACTCATTCGTGGAAAGAAGAAACGAACGAGCGAACGGATTACGCGTGCGAACCTTGGAATTATAACGCGCCATCCAACCTAGTTGGATCTACTCTCCCCTTTCTTTCCTTCTATCTCTCTTTTAAAGGAAGGGAGAGAAAAAAACGAAAGATGAACAAGGAGAAACTAGAGTGAAAGAAAGAAATGAGTTAGCGCGTCTAACGGTGAGAAGGTGCTGCTACTGCTGCTGTTGCTGTTACTGGTAGTGGTGGTTCTCCTTGGAAAAATCGTTATTCCACGCTGTTGAATCGTGTAATATTTCGGAGACCAGCACCAGCACCAGCTATGAAAATAGTACTGGTTCTGACAATAGTTGAGGTGGTAGTGGTAGACATTATTAAATTACATTTCGAGTAGTACCCGGACCAAATGAGAGAATCAGACAGAGAAAGAAGAATAGGGAAGCTTTAAAATGAATAAGAAGAAGAAAGTTGGAAAGAGAAAGAAAGAAATTGCGTGGTCGAGAGAGAAAAAATCGTGAAAAGAAGAGTAGGGGAAATAGGAGGGGGGGAAAACGAGTGGATAGTAGCGCGTTCGTGGCCGTATATATTAATTTAGTACCGACAATACATATTCAAGTTGGAATTCATACGCTGTCAGAGCCAGTGCTCGGTCGAGTGAATAGATAGACATTATGAATGTCATACGGAAGCAGGAGTACCGCGAGAGAGAGAGAGAGAGGGAGAGTGAGGGTGAGCAAAAAGAGTACGGGGTAAGGGGGTAGGTAGGAGGGGTTGGTAGAAGAACTCAGGACGTATGAGAACATGCGTTTCACGTATGGTTCACGCTCGTATGATTACGTTGAGAGAAAGAGGGGTGAAGGGGGGGGGGAGAGGGAAATGTAGGGAGAGTTGAACGTAGGACGAATGAGAAAGAGAGGAAGCAAAGGTAGTAGAGAAGGATGAGGATGAGGAGGAGGAGGAGGAGGAGGAGGAGGAGGAGGAGGCCGGTGGTGATGGCGGTGAGGATAATGGAAGGGAAAGGGGAAACTAGAGAGAGAAGAGAAAGAGCTTGCATCGCACGTTTCACGGTGACGTGACATCCTATTCGAGAACGGGGGCTGCATGTAACGATCGATTTCAAACCTTTTCCGTTTTCCGTACCACATCGAAATCGGAGATGCATCATTCGATCAATACGATGCGATACGATCGCTTTTTTTACAACCCTCCTCGGCCCCTCTTCGGCCCCTTCCAACTCATCCACTCTTTTTCATTCTTCATTTCATCTCTATCTCTCTTACGGTCTCTTACTCCGTCGTCTCGTTGGAAAGAAAATAAACGCGAAGGCCATCGATTCGATTCGATCTGTAATTCGAATTATTTCGTTACCTGTATATGCATATATATATGTATACGTATACGCGTATATAATGTATTGAAGTCCATTCTTCTGAAACGGATATGGAGTACGGTTGCATTACGATTTACATACATGTACATATAAGCAAAGTTTCTATCATGTTTAATACAGCGCTCCTATAAATTTCAACGAATTCCTCGCAAACAACACATATACACATATGCACATACATATATGCATGCATGCGTGTGCGTGTATAAACGTCAACTTCGTGCAGGATAAATCGTATCGTATCGAAGCGAAAGCAACAAGATGTTGTCATCGTTGTCCTCTCCTCCCGCCAACCCTCCCGTTCTTCCTCACCCTTCAGCCCCTCCCGACGTACGTTGTAGAACGCTCTTGGTTCAGTGTATTTGAATAGCAGATGGATATATCCGTCGAATGGATATCGCGTTTCGTACCGATGGCATCGATAGCGATGATCATCAGGGGAAAGAGATAGTGATCGATATCGATGACGACGATGTTCATCGATCGCTTCCTAACTTTCAAAATGTACGAACGAACGAATGAACGAACGTACGTGCATGATAGAAAATGAGACTAGGGATGGTGGAGGGTATGAGTAAAAGGACGTTCCGAGAAACGTTTGCGAAGAGACTTTGAATAAAACAGGGAAAGAAAACGGAGGAATTGTTCGCTCGAACTAATACAGATTCCTAAATCTTTGGATATATGCGTATGGATTCGTAAAGTGAACTTCTTGCTATTCATTTTATTAATGATACTTTGATTAATTATCAAGATTATTGTTTTAAAAGTAACCATAATATGAGATCGTACTGTGGTGATGACAAATTTGTTAGATTCACTCTATATCTTGGAATACTTACACGTAAGTGTTCTTATATGTTCGTATGCGTGTGTCGTAGAATCACGTAAATCACCCCATGCGGAGACAGAAGGGAAAAAGAAGCAGGGATAGGAAGAAAAGAGTGGGTGTAATAGAGAAAGAGTAAAGGAAAAGTTTGAGTCCAGTGCAGTTCGTGTAGCAGCGTTGAACTGCAACGAAACCTCGAGGCCATAACTTTAAACCGCTCGACTTGCTCTCGAGGACGAGGACGAGGACGAGAACGAGAACGAGAACGAGAACGAGAACGAGAACGAGAACGAGGTGGGGAGGACGCGGAGCGAAACCCTCGAGACGCGCGGGTTCGACTTTTCGCGGCGTTCTTCGGATCTTCCATTTAGAGAAGAGAAATAAGAGAGAGAGAGAGAGAGAGAGAGAGGTGCTCGTGAAATGGATAACGGGCACTCGGTCTCTCGCGCTTGGGCAGCCAGGGCGATGGAATAAAAGAGTAATCTAAAAATAGATATATTTCTACTACCGTTACCCTCCCACCCCCATGCTACTTTTCGGTGTATTTTCCTTTCTGAAATTGCGCTTCACGAATTACGAGGAGGAAGAATGGAAAGAAGATTACCAAGCATTTTCTATTATTTTCTTTCTCTGCATCTTGACTTCTTTTTTTTCTGATTTCTTTTTCCCTCAATTTTTTCTTTCACTCTTTATTTCCTTCCTTCGTACTTGTTACATGGCAAGTTTAAGAGCACTCAGAATGGGATTTTAATTCGTACTCAAAGATAATTATAATATACTCAAAGAATTTTACCAGAAGAAAATTTTATGATAATAATACAAGATATGATAGTAGGGAAGTAAGGATGACGCGAGGTAGAATATAACAGTTTCTATGTTTCTTCTTCGTTTCTTTTTTCGCCATTCTTTCTTACTTTTTCTTTTTCTGAACCTTTCGTACGAAATAACATAAAACATCATCATTCTTTTACCCTTGGTATTGTTGGGATTGACCATTTTCCGATGCAGTTTGTTCGCTGGGAGATTGCAGACGACAGAAGAACGAGTTGTTTATGGGAATTGATTTTCGGAGAGTAAAATACAAGGTGGACCACTGGTCGTTCTTGTTTCGGTTATTATATTAGATATCCTTCTTCTTCTTCTTCTTCTTCTTTTGAACATTTCTTGGGCTCGTCTGATACACGTAGTTGGACTTATTACAGGTGTGAAAAGCAAGAGGTCTATTTTTCTTTAGCAACGAAATTTAATACGTCTCGTTGAAGGAGCAAACAGGGTCGTGATTTAATTCGAACATAACGTGAATTCGATAATAATCTTGGTCTCGGAATTACGGTGAAAACTTTTCGAGATGAAGGAGATTTTTAAACGAGAATGAGAGGAAAGTTATACTGGGTGTCCCATTTATATAAATCAGTACAAATACTCATTTAATTATACAAGAAAATATATGCAATTAAAAAACACACAGACATTATTATATTAACCCTTTGCACTCGGAGCCGTTTCCGCGCGGACCTACCAGCAACTCGAGACGTTTAGTAGCGCTTTTCGTGACTTTACTGCCGCTAACATAAAATGATTACATACGCAAAGTAACGTACAAAACTTTTATATTTTAATTCTCAATGTATCTTTACATGTTTACAAGGATAATTTTTTTAACATTATTCTTTGTAATTT
>NW_014569659.1:389495-400105 GCF_001313835.1 Polistes canadensis | reverse complement strand
ACAAAGAGAGCGTAGGAACCTTTGTCGAAAAAATTAAACTTTAACAACTATCGACGCGCATCAATTTACCGCTGCGTACGAAGTGGTGAGCGAAAATCACCTCTCGAGTTGCAACATAAAATCGCTTGGTGAGTGAAACTCACCTACCGAGTGCAAAGGGTTAAATTTAAGTACAAATTTATGACGGAAAAATTATAAAAATAATATTTGCATCTTATCGTATATATGCTGAACTCGAAGAAATTTATTTATGAATATTGCACCAAATCGGGAATGATTTCAGCTGTGCTTTAAGATTGATCGATAAAAATGGTGCCACCCAGTATGAAGCTGAAGAACAAATCGAAATTTTATTTTTCCTCGCGATCTCCTCGAAACGCGCTTAGAGCTTGGAGAATGTAGAACGCTCCGATTGGATCGGAAAGGCTAGATTCTGAAAAGGGGGCAATTAAAAGGAGAACGCGAGAAGTGGATTTTAACGAATCACCGTGCCAACCAACGTTGAGCGAAAACGGGGCTTCGAGTTATACGGATAGATCGCGATAATTTTAATTAAAATATGGCCAAGTTGGGTGCGAACCGGTCAAATATGGCACACCGCGAAGGCCCCAACGTTTAATACGGTTATATAAATGTTTTTTAAATACGATCGCGAATAAAACTAATTTATTATTACGAAAATACATCTATAAAAATATCTCAAGCCACGAAATATGTTCCTTTAACTTTTCAAATATATCGTTTCCCAGTTTTGCCCTGTTAAATCTAGGTTAGTTTCTGTATTTCGAATATATATCAACAAGTAGAGACATCTTTCTCTTTCTTTCTCGAAAGAATTTTTTATCCTGCAAATTGTATATATATATAAAGTTGCAACTCGACGATACATCTCGTATTCCATAGAAAGCTTTCGACAAAACTTTTTGGCGTATATCCAATGAAATATATAATGATTTATTATACGAAATTATATATGAAATATATACGCTCGATCTTTCACGAATAATAATCAAATTCTATATAAAGAAAAATATTATTTCCTAATGTTTTAAGAATTAGTTTGAAAATATGGCGATTCCTTGCAATTATAAACTTAAGATCGTAATCGATGTTCGATAAATCGTTAGCCTTACGCTCGAGGGACTCTTTAATGGCGACGCCACGAATCATTTAATCCTACCGCAAAACGATAGACTTTTAGATAAAAAGAGAGAGAGAGAGATAGAAATAAGACCAAAGAAAAAAGTCGAGATCGAGAGCATACTTGGCCCATTTTTCGTATTCTTTCTCTCTTTATTGTTTTTTTTCCTTTTTTCTCTCATTCACGATTTACTTTATTAAAAGTTCATAAATTAAACTCAATTTTTATCGTTTCAACTACGTTTTCCTTTCATCGAAGTACTGTGTACTCGGCTGTGGCTCGTTAACGAACACTTATGTTAGTTTTATACACCCTCTCTTCCTCTCTCTTTCTCTCTCTCTCTCTCTCTCGTTCATTCACTATTTCGTTACGTTTCTTTATTTTCCTCGCACCCTCCCATCGAATGCATAATTTGTGTGTGCTTTTGCGTGCTAAGTCAATATTAGGTATATTCGAAAAATTATGCGCATACATCAAGCTGCCTACGACGTTCTTTCGAATCTAAAGTTCACTCTTTTATAGCACCTTTAAACGTTTTTCGTGGTTAGTAAGGCCAACAATTTGCCATTCCCTCGATTATACTATAAAATCAAAAGTCGTACTTTAATTTTTTCTCGTCGGGAACGAATAATTTTATATTTTAGTAATAACACGAATATATATTTTTTCTATTATTAACATTATTTACGAGTTAAAAATATTAAACGTTATTTAATTCCCATTATCCAAGAAAAAGATTACATAATAGACAAATTATTCGCTTCACTTTCCACATAAAATTTACAAAAAGAATGAAAATCAAATAGTCCAATAAATGTACTCGCATTCCTTCTCTCATTTCTCCTGCATATATTGGTTTTCGAAAGAGAGAGAGAGAGAAAATAGAAATAAAAACAGAAAAAAAAAAAAAAGAAAAACCGTTCCAATCTACGCGAGCCAAAGAGCGTCGTCGTCCATCCTCTTATTCGCATTGCATATAACGGTATGTTTCTCAAGGACCCTCTTGTAAGCGCATCGCTTCGTCCTCGATGGTCCTGATGTTAGGGAGAGAGTCTCGTAACGCGAGCTGCTGCTGCTGCTTTTGGAGAGACGAGCCGAATGAGGAATAGGGAAGGAAGGGAAAGAGAAGAACATACACACATATATATATATAGATGATACCAAAGCAAGTACGAGAGAGAGAGAGAGAGAAGAAGATAGGAGAGGGAGGAGGAGGAGCTGACTTTGTTGCTCGAAGGTTTACACGGCCAATCTCGCTTTGATGTCCTTGCCCCTCGTACAGTCCGACCCCTTTCAACCCGGTCGAGCAACGACAACCCCTTGCGAGAAGTACGAGCAACGCGTACAACACACACACCCACATATACACGCACACATGTTGCGTACACGCGTTTAGTATTCGTGCTTGTGTTTGTTTCAGTCTCGAGTTTCCAGTCTACGGACGCGTAGTCATGTGTAAATCTTCATTGCGAGAAGAGTAAAAGAAAGAGAAGTATAAAGTGGGGGAGGAGAGGGGTAGTACTAGGGGTAGTCCAAGAGGCAAACAGCCCAGCTTTATTCTTTGTACGAGCTCGGCCAGAATGTGGAACGATGTTGGAAAAAAAGTAGAACGACGCAATTGCGCGCGTTCGAATACGCGACTATTTCACTCTGGAGAATTCTTACCCACCCTCCCTTCCCCTTGCCCCTCAACCAAAGCTCTTTTTCTTTTCTACCTCTTGTCCAACTCAACGTAAGGGATCTTTTAAAACTCGACAAACGCTGCAGGTTGTTCTATTCTATTCAACATACTGGTAACTGTTATTGTTGCTTGCTATACCTTCTATTGGGTTACATGAAGAATTCGTATCCACTTGGAATGAAAATTTGAAGGCATCGCTCTTACGTAGTTTGTTGTACGTACGATATGACTCAAAGAAATATGTTGGATATATTTTTGTGAATAGGGGTATGAACTTTTCTGGAAAAAAAAAACATATGCTTTTTATATACTACGAACGACGTTAACTCGTTTTTATTGATCTATAATACTTAATATATATGAACATTTATTGCTCTGTAATATGCTTGTACGTATTTATGATCGAACTGCGAAACATTAAAATACGATTTATCTCGTTGAGATCGTAAGTAAGATGAAATATTACAGATCGATTTAAAAAAAGACAAAAAATAAATAAACGGTTGTCCTCCTTTCTCTTTTTAATTTCCAACGATTTGTCAAGTATAAGATCGCAAGTAAGAAACACGCATAAATATCTGGACCGGTCTTGCGACGTTTCACTCTAACGATCCGCCGACATGATTGAATCATTAAAAAATGCAGAAAAAATATTCACGATGGTGAAACAACAAGCAGCTAATAATATGAAAGAAGAGATGGGAGTGTGTGCGTTTGCGTTTGCGTTCGCGTAGATATATGTCAACGGTGTGTAAGTACGTGTGCAAGGAACAAGGATAACGCCTTCACTTGTTGCGCTTTATGCGAATACAAGGAAGTCATTTCGCCTGCTTGCGACGATCCAGGAACGTGCGTTAATCGCTGACGTTAAATGCTATCTTTCGTACTTAACAGAACGTTCCAGGTATACGACGTTAAGCCGCAACGACCTATAAACCTGGTCCAAGCTAATTTACCGACTTGAAAATTACTTCCCTTGATCGCGTCTTTGATTCACCTTACTTTACTAACGCTCCTACTTTCTTCAATTTAATTATATCATTTTTAACATTTATTTTAACACTTGGCGTACTGTAACAGGTTCAAGAACCAGTTTTTCATTTTTTTTAAGTGAAACTTTTGAGGCGACGGTAACGATAAAATTGTATGAAACGACGCGAAATCAGACGAACGAGATACATTTGTTTATAAAAGAATGAGTGGGAGATGTAATATGCCTTAAATAATTGTTAATTAATCGACAAAAATGTCTATTGTTAAAAAGAACGGAATACATGATTTATGCACTGTCCTCTTCGAAATCTACCGTTGAATTTGATGTAAATACCATTATTAAATATTATTTTTATTCCCTTCCGAACGTTGCTCACATAGCAACGGTGATAATATTCGTAATAATAAAATTTCCTTATTCGGAAAGTCATATAAATAACTTTGAATAAAAGAACTTTCATAGAGGACAACGTCTCAGTCTGTAGGTGAATTTCGAAGAGGACGGTACTCCAAACGTATACTCAGTGCTTTTAGACAACAATAGACGTTTCCTTCGATCATTTACAATTTTTTAAGGTATGTCCAATACTCTTACGCACTCTACTTATATTTAGGATTGTTTAAACGCATATACATTTGTTTAAACATTACATACATATTGACGTACTTTAAATATAAATTAATTTCGATTCTATGTTTTATTCGATTAAAATTGTACACCTTCCCTTCGAAGTCATCACTGCGCAGGAGCATTAAAATAATTAACAAAAATAGATAAAAATACTAAAATACGTAATACGAAACGTATACATTTAAGATATATTGTACATTTTATTAATATTTTCGATAATTTTTTAATAACTAGAATACATTTCTTTTTTAATGTTCTTGTTCAATGGTGATTTCATAATAAATAATTAAAATATTTGATAAATCTAAGATATTATATATAAATAACAACTTAGAAATTGACAAGAAAAAACAAATAGAATAACTAAAAGATGCGTTTCAGGATGACAAGAATCAAACACCGAATTTGAATCCTTCTCGTTTGCTTTGGTAGTAACGAAGTAACTGGAAAATTGGCTCGTAGTTCTCGTCGCTTTACTAATCAAAGAGCTCGATCTACGAAACCCGCTTGCTATGTTTCAACAAGAGTCACTAGCGGAAAATTCGAACTTCTCGCAGCATGGTGATGTCCATTTTGGGATTCGATCCCGTTGTAAGATACTTTCATTAATTCGTATACTCGTTCGTCACGTAAAAAGTTTCAGAAGAAACGTACGAGTTAATTGACGACTTTTACTTTTACCTTTTAAAACAACTTTCTTATTTCGAAGTATTACGCGACCCTTTTTATTTTCTTATATTTATGTATTTTTTTTTTTTTTTAAAGCAGAGGAGTTTATTCCTAATCGTATATTAACGAAATTTTAATACATATCTTGCGTATAATAATCAAACTTTTATCAAAGTTTTAGGATCTGAAAAAAAGTATAAGGAATCTTACAAAATTAATTTTTTCAATCAGGAAATCTCAATCGTACTTGTCTCATATCGATTCTCGTAAAGATCTTAACGATATCTTCAAAATGTCTAAAAGAAAAAAATATATAAATTCTATAATAAGAAAAATCATTTTGATATAATTTTTAAGACTTTTATTTTGATTGTAATTTACAACATTTTAAAATAAATTATAAATAACTATACTATACAGTTTACCGCAATTATAATTTATAAATTACGAAACTTATACTTTTTTTCAGCCCAATTTCAAACAATAATAAAAAGCAATAATTATTGTCAGTTTTCTTTCAGCTAAGTCGCTTAGATTAATATTGAACGTATGATTAAAAAAAAACGACATTAATTATTACTAAAGCTGATAAACGCGTGATAAAGAATAAGTAAGTAAGTAAGTAAGTAAGTAAGTAAGTAAATAAGTAGATTGTTCAGCGATATTAAGATAAGATACTTTCGTCCGATAATTCGATTTAATTAACCGCCATCATTAAACACCTTAGTCTTTGGTGTCTAAACTCGAAGCGTTGCACGTGCTGTGCGATAGAAACGCTTTGCAACGTCGGAGATTAGTCCCGCTTCCAACTTCCACTTTTATGAGAGAACTTTGCGAAGGGAGTGACGAAAATGTGAGAAAGCGAGAAAGAGAGAGAGAGAGAGAGAGAGAGAAAGAAAGAGATAGTAATAGTAAGAGAGTGTAAGATAGAAAGGAAAGACAAGCAGGAAATCTCATCGTACACCACCCTCACGGACTATCTCGTTATGCAATCGAGTTTCGGCAGGCTTCTATTGCGCTTAGAGGCGTACCAAGATTACTATCAACGAAGCTCAAACGAGAGGATTTTATGTTTGTAAGCGTTGAAAGGAAGGTAGATAAGAAAATTTGGCTATTACGTCCACTTTCTATCTTTCTCTCATGACGTACGCGGGTCCGATTCGTTATAGTTTTAAGTAGATTATGCTAATTACTACCAGTCTCTATAAAAATCATTTCTTTTTGAATTCGTTTGCAAGTCCAACGATTCTATCTTCTTTTCATTTTGGTGTCTTCGTATATCGATCTAAATCTTTCACTCACTTCCCATGTGAAAATTCGTATCTTTCCATTCCCTCAATTTTACGTCTACTTAACGCGTCATCCCCATTACTACATTCTGTGCATAGAATAACTGATGCATTTGAGCATGAAATATTCCTGCAACTTGAATATTATCGAATGAAGATAGGTATGAATTTTCGATATCGACGAATCGTTATTCGTTATTAGCGATAAAATAGTATTGTCAGTTCTCGTAATATCGTTGGTTTGAAATATCCGTCGGTATATCGTAGTTGAATTTTATGATATATTATCTAGTATCTTCTTTCATCTCTAAAACTAAAGTCAGCTTCTTTCGATAGTTATAGGATGATGAGTGAAGTTTGTTGAAGTTGAAGTTAATGTACTCTTTTACCATCTTGTTTTCTCTCTTTTTCATTGGATTCTTTTTACCTCATCCCTTCCCTTCAGCTAAGCTCGCCATCCATGACTCTCCAACCCTCTTAACCTCCGACCCCAAGAATTCGATATCAAATTCTTTTAAGAACGTCACGCTATTGCAACGAGCCAGAAGGAACGACGCCAACGACTAGAACCTCTGACAAAAGGGGTAGGAACGAAAGGAGAGAGAGACTAGCAAGGGACAAGCGGATATTGCTGCATTCCTACGGTGTATAATGAGCTGTGAAATTTCAAAGACTCCAACCATGCTCGACCCTTTGGTCTCAGCAATCATATCCCTTGGAACTTAAGAGAATTTCCTTTCTTGAATGATATTAAACCAATTGTCAACTTCTTTTTATTCAAAGGAACTCCTATGATTCCGAGGAATTAACTATATTTGATTAGTATGATTATTAATTGTGTTTTTTAAGTATCGAATTTTAAAAAGTGCATAGGCTGACTTTTATTGGGCTTGTATTTTTAAATAATTGCGCTTTGTATTTATAATATCAAATATCAATATGTAGAAACCTTGCTACAAATATAACTAATGGTAAATTAATATTTATATTCAACAAAATATTTTTATGGTAAATATGTTGATCATTTATTTAACGAAATATGTGCTGAAAATGTGTTTCAAAATACTGACCAAATGAATAAAAGTGTTTTAATGTCGAACGATCGTTGAATAATCAATATTTAACTTTTCCGCAACATATTCAGTTGTTTTACACGAGTCAGTTTTAACAACGATTCTTAAATTATTTTCATCCAGGATTTTATTATCGTAACAATTTCAGAGCCCCAATGTTGAAATTAAATAATAATTAACTATGAAAAATAAGTATTAATTAAAAATAAATACAAACCGCAATTAATTGTGCATTAATCCAATAAAAGACTGTTCGATGAAATGTAAATAAAACGATTAGGAGTTAAGAGATTTAGTAAAAGCTTGGGACTAATTTAAGCGACCTTGAACATTCCTTCTCCCTTGGTAGAATTAATCGAAACCACAGAAGTCGATCGTAAATCATAGGAATCCCTGGCTGTACCTTTACGGTGCCGGTGGATTCAGCATCTGGCACCGTAAAGAGCTTTCCAGCTGGCGAGATCGTAAACCTTCTTCCCGAACACGAACTGCTACTACATCGTGGATAGGTGGCTATCTCGAAACGCTTCCTGGTAACACCATAAACTATCTTGCTCCTCGCGTGTCTTCTTCTTCCTTGGTTACTATCGTGATTCCGATCTGCCGCGGACGTGTCAACCGATCTGGATTTCCGCTTGGATAACTTCTATCCTGTTGCGATGACAAGAATCTAGTGGACCGTGGAAATTCTCTTCTCTTTGGGAACGTTATACCCGTAAATTCGATTTCATGGAAAAGTATACAGGTACGAACAAGCTTACGGATACAGAAACTACATTAATTATTAGCGGACTTGATGCTCATCCTATTTCTAAATTGCAAAAACCGTACGGATTTATAGGTCAAGCTAATAAATTTTCAAAAACGAATAACTATTTCGAATAATTTAACGTAAAAAGTAAATGCATGTGGATACGTTTGGTATGTGTTTTTCTCGTTTACAATGAAGGAAGAAGTTTTTCGACGAATTTATGTTCAAAGAGGTCCGCTTAGGCGGAAGTGCAAGGACACAGACAAGTATCTTCCGCGTGTACGCACGCGAGTCGGTGCATCATGCATTATGCATGGTGCATTAGTCGTTGCCAGCTAGAAATCGTATCGAATAAGAGTGAGCACGCTCTTCTGTCTGAACCTGAAGATTTAGTATACCTTTCTAAGATACACGTAGCGATACGCGCGCGCGAATCGATGTACTTACTTCTCCGAAGAAAACGAAACCTGCTTGCTTTTAACGTCTTCCGTATATTCGCTCCTCTACCTTTCAAAAACCCTCTCCTACCCACCCTTGACGTTTCACTTACTCTAGTAAGAGTCTTGAGAAAAGCTTTGTTTACCTGCAACAGAAAAAATAAATACGGATTAGTTCTTTAATTCTCTATTTTAAATATTCATAAAAGTTTTACTTCTTTTGTCGTTATGTTTCTTTTTTCAATTTTATTTATGCTTTCTGTTAAATTATTTAAGAATATTTTTCATATGAAAATATAATTATTAAAAACATTTTATTTATATTACAAATTTATTCTCAAGCAATGCATTTCCACATAAGATCATATCAAATTCCTTTGGCATTGAGGCTGTCAGTTTAACCACTCGTCGATGACATAAGCATGAATTTTGATTGGTCATTCAAAGTATTCGACGTAGGTCCGTTTTTAACGAACTCATTCATTCTAGGAGCGATGCGTTCAATGTAACATCCACCCCATTTACATAGTGGCATCACAACTCGCTGTAACTCTCTCTCTCTACCCTATCCTACCCTTTCTGAAAAGCAATCCTTCTCCCAATCTCGACGCAAAATTTTCACGAATTTTCCCCTACATGAAGCATCCGCTCGATAAGCTGCAATCATGCGCTTTCATTCTTCTATTAGGTTGTCCCATAAGTTCTTTCCGCGCCACGCTATATATGACTGCAGACGAGATTTGCACTCCCGTTTATGGGAGTATTATTGCGACCATAAATTTGACAATTGTTGCTTTCCTAGAAAATGGAAATCAGGAGAATTTGAAATATTTGGAGAACCTCAATCTTGTTCAACGATGTCGAGAAAGAAAATTCTTATGAGTTTGCGATCTTTCGATTCGATAAAAAAGTTATATTACAAAAAGATCAGCTTGAAAAGAAAAAAGAAGAAAAAGGGAGAAACAGACTTTTAAGGTTTAACGTAATTTACGAAATCGTTGTTTGATCGTCCTAAAATCTCGAAAAGAAAATGAGAAGCGTTCGTTGAAGTGATAAAAACGCGAACAAGAGTCAGATGGTTCGTCTCTTGGTTTTCTCTTCTTTTTAAATCGACGGAAGACGACGAGAGCTAAAAATGAAAAAGAAAAAAGAAAAAAGGAAAAGAAAACTGTAGAAAACGAAGGAAATGAAACGAAAAGCAAAAAAAAAAAGAAATGACTGAACCGTTACTCGTCAGCGTGATTGCATAGTGTGGCTGGATAAGAAGAAGTAGAAGGAAGGTTCTCAAACCTGATTCGAAAAGATAGAGAGAGAGAGAGAGAGACTCCCTTTCGGTCCTCGGTCTATCCTAGCCTCCCTTTAGGCCCTCCCCCTCATCCCTACACCTCATCCCTACACTCTCCGCACTTCACTTTCACCCTCTTTTTCTCAAGAATAAACGAATAAATCGCCGTTTCTTTATGCAAACTTGCATTTAATTCGGTACGAAATAGAAAGGCATTAATTTCGCATGCAAATACTAACAGACCAAGCTGAGAGGGGTTCGGGGGAGGGGTAGGGTAAGGTAAAGCTTTCGTCGCTCGTATTCAACAACTCCAACCAACCTCCAACCTCCCCCAAATCTTAACTTAGTCCTCGTCCTCAAACGCGTTGTCGTCGTCATCCTCGAAGACTCGGAAGACCAAAAAGATGGGGAAACTGTACGTCCTGGAAGTGCTGGAGGGAGAAAAACGTGCCAGTAAGAGGACAAGGAGGAAGGGAATGGGGAAGAGAGAGATGGAGAGAGAAGTATACTGAGTTTCTGAGTCAGAACTAAGAGTCGAGGCGGCTTTCACGGTATAATCAAGGTGTTTGTTGATGTCTACGCCAAGGGATGACGCGGCAAAGGGGGTTGAAATAAACGTAAAAGCTGACGCGAGAAAAGAGAAAGAGAGAGAGAGAGAGA
>NW_014569659.1:278797-389485 GCF_001313835.1 Polistes canadensis | reverse complement strand
AGAGAGAGAGAGAGAGAGAGAATTTGTAAAGGGAGTAGTGGAATAGTAAAGATGAAGATGAAGAAAGTCAGAGAAAGAAAGAAAGAAAGAAAGAAGGAAAGGAATAAGTAAAAACAGAAACGCGAGTTGGGTTGGTAAAGAGACGAGAAACGGTCGGCACACTGTTGGAATTATAATTGGAATTGCATAAATTTTCAGGGATATATTAAATGCATCGAAAACGACTACCCTGAAAATGGGAGCGTGACGAGAGTGTTGCTTTGCTGTGTTAACAAAACCCTTCGTTTTTTCTTTTTTTCTCTTTCCCATTTTATTTGGTATTTTCTTTTTCTTTTTTTTTCTTTTTTGGAGAAAAATGTTGCAAAGAATTTTGAGATAAATTATTACGATCTTACTAGTAATTGTGTCCAGAAATTCCTAATGTTTCAATTAAACTTATTTTTCTTGACCATAAAAATAATCTCATTGGTAATTCAATTAGACTTCAGGAAAGTAATTTTTAAACAATTAAAATAATATAAATTTTACAAATTTTACAATTTTTCTAACTCGTATGAATAAAATAACAATTAACTTAACAATGCGATCGTTTCGTTATTACATCGTATATTTTTTTCAAAATAGAAAGAAAAAAAAAGGAAAAAGGAATAAAATGTAAAAAAAATGAGGGGAAGCATTGACGATCTCGCACGTCGTCGTCTCGTTAAAGCTTCACACGGAAACGCTTTACGAGTTTAATAAAAATTAAAGTAACGTCCCATATGGACGTCGAGCGATGCATGTTCTACAACGTATACTATATAGACATACATATATAAATATACTCTACGTACACGTTCGAACATCAGTTGGCCTCGAAACGTATCTAAGTGTGTTAACGAGCATCGAAAATTTATTACTGGCGCTCGTTACTTTTGTCTCATTTTGTATCGTTAACGCGTGTGTATACTCTCTCTCTCTCTCTCTCTCTCTCTCTCTCCTTCTCTTTCGCCTCCACCTCTGTTTTCGTTCATCCTTTTAAATTTTTATATATATATACGTATGTTCGCGCATGTGTATACGAATATAGCAGAAAACTACGTCCGTGTGTTGCACAATTTCGAACATTGTGCTGACGTTATAACAATCATAACGAGTAACGTGTATACTCATAAACTGACACTTTGAATAAAAAAATATTCTTTTTTGATACTTGACACCCCTGACAATGAAAAAAAAAGAAAACATGCAAAACAAAATAAATGCGTATGAGTGAGAAAGGCTTACTTTGTATAAAAAAACAAAAAAGGGAAAAAAACAAAACGAATCTCTTGATTCGAGAACGTGCAATATAAATCAGCGTTATTTTTCGAAAAATATAACCAACCGAATTGGACCGAAACGCGTTGATCCGTATCCGGGCACATTTAACAAGTATACTTGCTTTTTCGCTTAGAGACGAGTTTTTCAAAATGCGAGTTCTTAACAACGTACATGGATACGCAATTAAACATAGAACGGGGCGGCGCGCGTTGGGGAAAAAATGATAGAACAGAGAAAAAAAATGTAGCAAAATCAAAAAAGGGAGAGAGAGAGATAGAAAGAATGAAATAGAGAAAGCACAAGCTTCCCACATTAACGACAGCGGCTTCCATTTGCGTATAATTTATTCATAATTCATTCACGCAGAAAATTTAATTTGCATTTATGCAAACAATGGTCGCATTAAACGGTTCCACTTCGTAGAGTTTCTATTCTCGAGAGTCTTTCGTTCTCTCGCATGCCGTTCTCACTTCTCTCTCTTTTTTCTTTTTCTCTTTCTCTTTCTCTTTCTATTTCTATTTTTCTCTGTCCCTTAGGTACTTCGGTGAACGCTCCACGGCATTATGATATCGACTTTTTATACGGCCTCCCTGGTTCTTTCTCCCTTTCTCTCTCTCTTTCCCTTTCTAGCATCCACTCACTCCATACCTACCCGTCATAGTTTTCTATTTACGATCGAACGTGGAGCGTAGCTCAAAGCTATGCCGGCTGCAGCACCAACACTAGCACCAGCACCAGCACTAGCACCAGCACCAGCACCAGCCGCATCTTCTCCTGAAGAGAGCCGAGCTGGAAAAGTCAGGCTATAACTCGTAACAGAACGCCTCTCGTTTTCTGCTCCCACCTTCGAGAGGTGAAAATCTTTCTCGAGCAAGCCAACGGGATAAGACGGTCATATCTTTTCTCTTTCAATCTTTTTTTTTTCTTTTTTCCTTCTTTCTCTTTCATATTCAATAGACTTCCTTGTAACGCGGTTAATGCGTTACGCGTTGCATTCATTTGCGTTATAGGAAATTGTCTTGCATGCAGTTATCCTTCCTATAACACGATTGCATTTTATTTTCCTCTCTATAGAATAACCAGACAGTTTCATTATTATATTTTAATATTAAACATTTTCAAATACGGGCAATATTCCTATTTCGTTATTTTGTTGTTGTATTTAACGTGTTATACGAGAAATCGCGTTATATGAAAACAGTAGTCGTTATTTCTTTCGCGCGTTATAGGAATTCACATCTCTTGGAAATATTTTCTAAAAGGAAGAAACATATACAAGCACTTTTCTCGTTTACTCCCACAGCTCTACTCCCCTAAAATCCTACCCCAACCCCATAAGAAGCCCCGTTCGAACCTCGAGACGTGACCTATCTCTTCTACGTAATATCATCACTGTTACTCATCGTCCTTAATGTGTGCACTTCCCCCCTTATACACTGACACTACCCATCACGCAACTAGATATGAAAGTATCGGAGAAACCCAAGAAAACGCACGATTCCAAACGGTTTCTCGATATATTTCATGATGGAAGGAGGAAAGCAAATGGGGGAAAAATATATATAACGTTCAGATAAATTTAAAAGACTTTTTTTTATATATCTGATATTTTCTGCAAGGTATATCAAGTTCGTGGAAAATTATCTCTTGTATTTTTTCAAAAGGAGATAAAAATAGGAAATTTAATTTGCACACTTTTATTATTTGACAAAAAAAAAGAAAATTAAAGAAGCTATTTAATTTTTTATGAACTTGTCCAAGGACAAAGACGAAGAAGAAAGAGAAGAGGGAAGTAACCGTTATAGCTGTTAAGATGGTTGGGTAGTAAAATCGTGAGATTATTATATCGTACAACCCTCGTCGGAACAGTCGCATAAGCTTCCTCGTGTCGTCGTCGTCGTCGTCGTCGTCGTCGTATACGCCAGCTTATCGCGTAACACGGCGAACATTTGTTCTGTCGTGTTGCACGAATGAACTCGCGCGTTCCAACGCGTATGTAAAAATAATATACATATATGCGTGTGTGTATATTCATGTATGTACAGATACGTATCCAAATATATTTATAACATTGAACGTTTCGTGCATACACACACACACACTATCGTGGAAAGTTTCTTTCGTGGTTCCTTCGAAAATAGGTGCTTTGATCAAGCCGGCTAAGTTTCTTCTTCAAAGAAACCGCACAAATAAGACACGAGTCTCTGAATTCGCGAATAATCATTAAGTTAACGTATTTTATTGTTACTCGAGTTCACATGCGTATTTCTTCTGCTATGCAGTCAAATATTATTAAGCTGTTTTTCTTTTCCTTTACGAAATGATTTATATTCATAATTATGTATGACATTTTTATAAGAATATTAATGACAACTCAACAAACAATTTCAACGAAGATAATCGTACGCATAAATGACTTACGTAGCATAAAAAGTACAAAAATGCGAATAAAGTATGCGGAAGATAAAGGACTCCGATTTTCTACGTTACAACTAGCTCCGTAGGAAATAATAATAAGACGATTTCAATGGGTGACGTTCCACGAGCACATAGCGGAAGAGGACTATTTAATAGTAGCAGGGTACACTAGTATGGGTAACGAGCTTCGGTAGTTGGAGAAACGGTACTTAAATAAGCTGACTATTCGTATACTTAGATGCACGCGCCCTGTTTCGCACTTATACATTTGAAAGCAGCAATGTCATCTTGCACATACAGGGTGAGGCATTTAAAAAGGCAACTTAAATAACTCGATTTTCTTTGGGTACAAAATAACAATCTTCAAGATAGGATTCTGCTATCTTCTGAACCAAGCGAGTTTCGTTCAATACATTTTGTTCTATCTGCAATAGAAATCGAATTATTCGGGTTACTCGTTTTGGATGTTTCACCCGGTATATACACGTTTAATATAGTTAAATATAATAAACGCATATCACATGTGTATGTGAATGCGTACGTGCGTGTTCGAATAACACTATCCCTTGCTTCTCTTTGTTTCTCTCTAAGCGATCATGGGGGTCCATAAAGTTAAAATGGAATTGGAATACAATGCGGACCGATGTCACCCACGTTACTAGAATCGGGCCTCGGAACCACGAACGACTTCATTAAAGTGTCGCGTACCGGAATCTTCCGGGTCACGTTTCGAGCTTGGAATAAGGTTCCGTACTTGAGTGCACAGGGTGGAAGAACATGAGCGTTGCTATATATGGATAACGAGTAGGATAGGTTAACATTTCTACTGAAATTCTCGCCATTTTAGGTAAAGTTTGTTCAATTAGATGCCTTATAGTATGATATTTGATAGTATACTTCTTTTTAACGAAGTATCATTATTACTGAATAATAATTGGTGGTCACAGATAATTGTTGAAAATGAAATTTTTCTTCTAAACAAGAAAATTAAATTAAAGGGAATATTGTTCGCGTGATCTTGTTCAAATGGGAACAAAAACGCCACGATAGAGATACGTCTGCCAAGAAAATAATCGCTATCGGAATGCAAAGAAGCGTGTGGCAGCGCAACAGCGAGGCCAATGAAAGGAGTACAAAGCGGACCGTGCACGCACGCAAAATACCACCGACGAAGGACAATCGAAAGATTCGAGATATCGAATACAAATCATGTTTGTGCGCTGATTGAAATGCTCTTTTGTCTGATGTACGCGTTTCTGACACATCGCTGTTGCGATATGACATATTGTATTATTAAAAATCGGGAACGTCTCCGTACGTAGTCGAAATCAGTTTTATCCGTATTGCAAGTTTATCTCGGAGCGTGGCGATTGGTCCACCATAGATACGTGAGAAAAATACGTACAGATAAGATAGCCGAAGGGAAATAAATAATAAATGAACGAATAAAAAGGATTTACTTTTTGCATCGTTCATCGTATTCATGGGTATTCCTTTACCTTTTGTTTCCTACAGATATTTTTGTTAGCCCTTTCCTCTTTCTCCTTCACGTCTCTTTCATTCGTTCAATTCAACTTCGTTCATCCTAGCTTCGCGCAGATCTACTCTTAAGATTGTCCTGAAACAAATTCGAGCAATTCGACCGCAAAGCACACTCCACCGAAAAAAATGGGAAAGAAAGAAGAAAATGAAAGAGATGGCGGAAGGGCAATAGAAGGAGGAGAAATCGAGTTCGTAATAGAAGGAGGAGAAATCGAGTTCGTTATCGAATCAACCATTACGGTGAGACGAGCACGCGAACTTCCTTACCCTTTTTCTCCATACTCCAATCCTCCCCTTCTCTCTCTTTAGCTTCACATTTATTTTTTCTACCAACGTATATTCAGGTTCTTCTGCACGCATACACTGATAACATAGAAGTACGTGAAAAACCTTGTAGTCGAAAGACGCATCCAGTTCTTTTCTCCTTTACTTGAAAAAAAAAAAAAAAACAGGAAGAGAGAAGGAGAGGCTCGATCGACTAAACGAAAGCCGAGTTTTAGTCGAGAGTCCTTATCTGACCGCACGTGATCGTTCTACCCTACTAAAATCCCTTTCGCCCTTCGCTCCAAACGCAACACCCCTTCTTCTTCTTTTTTTTCTATCTTTATTTTTTACTGTTTCTTTCCTTCTCAAATGATCGCGAGTGAAGCCTTGCAGTATTTGCGCGATACGGAGTTTTGAGATATGTATTTAAAACTAAAATTCTCCCGCAGATTCGTATTCTGATAAAATCTGAATTGTGTATTTTTTAACAATCAGCTGTTGCTTTCCACAAGAACGTGAAATGTCGTTGAATATCGTTTTGTTAACTAAACAAATTTGAAATATATGGTAATATAAAAATATTCGGTTTTTTTTTATTCATCGAAGAATAATCGGCTACAAATGCAGCGGTCGACATCATCAACGAGCGGTCGTTTAATCGACCCCTCCACAAGTTGCGATTTCCGGTTGAACGACATTCCGGTCCGGCAATCAGAGCCGGTAAACGTTAATTTAACGCCACGCTTTCGGGAAATCCGTTTTTGCGAATCCCTGACTCGAGTTAATTGCTAAATCGGAAGGGACGGAAGGAAAGACGACGATACGGTCTACGATCGAACCCTCCAATTGTATCTTCTTTTGTAAATTTCTATTATATATACATACATTATATATTTCTACACAGTTAGAGAGAGAGAAAGAGGAGAGTCCTATAATTTGATTTTCCTACAGCAGGATACGACAATAGTGAAAGAATTTATACAAAATGTTACGAGTAAGGATATTTTCATAGCTCCAATTACGAGAATCACTTGTCTTAATATTTTACATTTCTATTATTATAAAAAATTTACGATAAAATTTGTACATATAATTTTATAAATTTGTTAAGTAAATAAACATTTCAATTCATTTGAAAACTATACAGATTTCCGTCTTCTACGACAGTATATACTTAAATTATTCTTAAATGAGTAATATTTTCGTATCCAACATTATTTTAAATAGCAAGTTAAGAACGGATATCCGGCGTTTAATTTAAATGTCGAATATTGTTGAAAAAAATCAAGGTGAATAGACATTGCGTGTAGTTTCTTATTGGCCAAAGGGGAAACTCGGGAATTATTTGCAGCGACGATCTTAGAGAAAGTGCGTTATCTTGGAAGGAGTAAAGTGCGTAAAATGTAGGCGCACACCTGGCGTGGCCCGAGGGAGATCGGGTCGCTGAGATAACGGACTCCATTGTCTCGCTGGTAGTAAGGAAGAGAGAAAGAAAGATATAATATATACACACGTCGGTAGTAGTAAGGGAACTTTAACTGAGAGGAAAAGGTAGCCACGTGTAGCCACGCAAGCGAATAAAGTCACGACTAACGCCATCCCGTTAATCATCGGCCGAGTATTTTTATCGGAATCGAGCGAAAGCTAAAAAGAAAGAGAACAAGGCAAAATATTCTTATATTTTTATTTTTATCTATTGTAGATTGTGTACGATATTACCACTAAACCTACCAACGATTTATGTTCACATATTTTACTATAAGTGGTGAAAAGCTATATTTCGGTACAAGTCCAGTCTTAGGGTGTTTAACAAATGTCTCACTAAATCCTTCGAGAAAGAAGTAAAATTTAATGCAGATTTGTATTTTTTTGGTCTTTTTTCCTGTAAAATCCTAGAAAATGTATTATATCGTTATTTGAAATAACGCAAAGATAACTCGTAGATTCCTTTTGTTAAATTAACTTCCGTCCGACCGAGCAAACTATATTCTTGATTCGAATCGCATAATAGATATTGTCGGTATTGCGATTTAACGAGTGGAAATGCGAACGTCATTATGTCTTTCATATTCCACCGTGACATTGATATCGTTTATGATATCGTTCTGAGTAGTGCAAGTTGGAACGATATTCGGTTTATTATTCGAAATCGTGAGAGCGAAATGTCGCGGAGATTTCATCGTAAGAAGAAAACGTGAGCCCGTTTGAATTTAATGAGACTTTGTTTCCTTATAAGACAACAATGAGTATACGATATACAAGTAGAGACGACGATTTTATTGCTAAGCGAAACGAATCGCTTTTTGCAAGTAGTCTCGACGTGGAATAGATTTTCGTAGTAGTACTCTGAGCATCATCCTATCTCTTCTCTCAGTTATTCATTTAATCTTGCATTAAGGTAATCAAATTTCAATCTCCCGTTGCTTACTTTCTCCTTTTAAATTAGTTAACATTAACAGTAAATTTATTCTACTGTTGTATAACTTATATACGATCGGAGATCACCGAATGATTTTTCCAAAAAATCTTTATGTCGTATAAAGTGTTAGATTAATCTTTATTAGAACCCTCTAATAAAAAGTATAAAATGATTTGAATAAATTTAGAAAATAAGTCGTGTCAAATAATCGTATGGTTCTGAAAAGGTATTGAAAACGACATTCCGAGACTCATCAACGTGACTCGTCTCGTTCGGAAATAATGAAAAGGTAGGGTGGAATAAAAAGAGAATTGTATAAACGCGTTTGGTATTATTACGAGCGTACCTACAACCGAAAGCCTTATTTTCCAAGTTGAGTCTGGCTGATGTTTTCACGAATGAAAAACTTGTAATTACATTCCGCGACGATTAAAGAGCATGCTTTATTCTTGCGATCATGGGACGACGACGACAACGACGACGACGACAACGACGACGACGATGTGGCGCATACGTCGACTTTAATTCAACAAAGTTCCGTCGTTACGCGTGAAAAATCATCGTCGGCGCCCACATTATTCTTCTCTCGTAATGTATTACGTAACCAATGCGGACTACCTTAATTAACGCGCTGAGAAACATTAAGTCTACAGAACCGGGTAAAAACTTTTAAATCGCCCCCGCCAGAGTTTGTTACGCAAAAACCAAACGACAAAGCGACAACGAAAAGGGCGAGAATAAGACGAGGAAGAAGAAACGAAGGATCAACGTGAAGTTGTTATATTTTCGAAACGAATATAAGTGGTGGTGGCATGTAATAGGAAAAGGAGGAACACGCGAAGAGTAGGGAAAAAATAAAGGAGAGACAATAAATGAAAAAATAAGAAAAGGTGTAATTAGAGAAAAAGGATTGAGAAAGAAGGAAGAGAAAAATGAAGAAGAGAAAAATGAAGAAGAGAAAAATGAAGAAGAGAAAAATGAAAGATGGGCAGGAGTAGAATTCTGGTTGTCAGTCGGATCGATATCTATATACGAGATGTATAAGGTTGAACGAACGGAACGAACCGATCTATCGATTATACGCGTACCTATACATGATATCGATTACATGGACAGAAACAGCGAACGAACGAACGAGAATATAAGAGAGGGAGTTGTTTGAGATCAGCAAGCATGATAGGCGCGGCGGCTTTTAACGAACTGTCGTTAGCACTTATCGCACAATCTGAAGTGCACGGGCCTGCGATCTCCCTTTATCGCGATGAAAATTCATTTAAGCAACACGGACGCGATCGCTTTGCCGATCCTCTTTCTCAACGACTATAAGCAAGCACGCTTCTTGGCTATTGTCTCTCTCTGTATTCGTTTATGTAACTCATTTATGCTGTCACTTGTCGGCTTTCTTTTATGTTAGAGCTCAGTGATTACAATTACGTTGTTACAACCTTTTACTTATAGTCTATGGATTTCTTTTTTCATTTATGTTGAATTATTAAACGTTTCAAATTTAGCTTGCAATCAAGATTTTTACTTTAAATATGCCATTTTTTAAGATTTTTTAAATAATGCCAAATATTATATTATATTTATACCAGAAAATTATCATAATCTGTTTGATGAAATTTAAAATCGAGATTATTGCACATTTAATTACATTAAACATTAATACATTGTAATTCCATGGGATTTTAATTATATTCTAATTAAAGTATATTTAAAAATTATGATCCAAGAGAATTTTAAAATATAAATTCTTTGCGATCGTAGGTCGGAATATTCCCAGCACGAGCTTGTTTGGAGCTTGTTGCGGAGCTTGTTTAGGCAAGGCAGCACAATGTAGCTAATCTTATTATACTGCAGGCACACACACACACACATTTATGCACCGTATAACGTAGAACTGCAATAAAAAAATACAAGTGAAACCTTATTTTCAGAACCTTTATTAGTATCGTTAACGAATTTATTCTTTAGTTGAGAATAGCGCGTTACAAAAAAATCTTTGCAAGAAAAATATATTCATTCTAATATCACTGTTTCATTGAGTTATTACGTTTTAATGATTATTAATATGAAAACTTAGAATACTTATACTTAAAGACCATAGTTTTTTATGTTAGATTAAATAATATAAAATAAAAAATGTAATAAAATGATTTTGCACTGAAATAACTAATATTTCTTTCTTGTTATACTAAAAATTTGAATCAGGTTACAGTATAAGTAGGTATACCCTAAAAAATCAATAGATAAATGGTTATAGACTCGTTAGATGACCGGTTACGATTTAAGCAAGTATATAAAAAACTATTTCCAGGTATGGTGTGTGTGTGTGTTAGAAAATCTCACGATACTTAGATAGAATAGTAGGAGGGGTAGATAAAAGGGCGTCGGTCCGAATTTCCTGGGCCTTTTGTCGTTGAGCGGTGAAGTCAATCGGTCTTGTTCGAGAGGGATACCCTTCTCAGGAGTACAAGGAAGGAAGGGTCTGTGAATGGAACGAGGAACCCTTACCATCATCGCATCGGTTCTCTCAGAGTGTGCCTCCGGCTAACGCGAAATCACATTAAGTCCGTTTCAATGCGTCCAGTCAAAACTCCAATTTAAAAGTTCCTGTCAGTCGGCTCGTAGGTCTCTCCACCCACCCCCCAGCTCCCACACACCCAAACACTGCTACCCTAACGTTAACCCCAACCCCAATGCTCCCTACCTACCCTTCTTGTCTTCTCATTCTGCGATCGGAATTAGAAATACCGAAAATAGTTGTTCGTCCATCACTCGGACTAATTCGACTACTCCTCGTAGTTAAAGGAAAATGATGCTCTCGTGTCACGGGAATTCTTCCTTGTCGTCGTTAAGAAAATGACGTTGGAATAGAGACGATTCAGGCTTTCGCATCGTGTTCGCGTGTTATTGGCGCATTCCGATCCTTGATAGTTCGGTAAGATGGAGCGAGAAGGAATGACCGTTTGCATTTGTGTGTGTGCTCGCGAGGGAGGAGTTCAATAAAAAGTTTTAGACCAACGCTTGGACGGAAGAACCCGGAGGTCCAATGGAAGTTTCTTCGACGAATTAATGAGATTGCTGAGGGCGGGTGGTGGTCATAGAATCAAGAGAAAGAGAGAAAGAAAGGAATGAATGTATAAATGTGATTTATTACGCTCGTGGAGAAATTTCAAATTAAAGATTTTCAAAATGCGATGCAGTTTGGGATACGAGAGAAGTTGAACGATGAGTAATTATGTGAATTCATTGAAAAAAGAAAGAGAGAGCGAGAGAGAAGGAAAAGTTTGTAATTAAAGCGTGCTTGTTTGCGAACTACAAAGAAAGATAAGAGATAAGACAATGTGATTCGTCAAAGAAACACGTCTACTCTTGCTTAGTTGCATCATAGTATATATGTGCAATGTAATATTAAAGGCTTTTTGAGATATTAATTTATTATTAATTTTTGTATCGCATCAATTATGATTAAATAATTGTAATTTAATATAATGTAAGATTAATAATTTTTTATGCACATTATTATCGTTTTGGTAAATGAAATGAAATAATAAGATAAAGTATGTATTAATTAAAGTATGTTCCCACATTATCTGGAGAATCTACTTGGCTGAAAATAAAAATAAAAAAGGTAGTTACACGTAAAGTATGGTACAACACGCGTGCGAGACTCGCATCTCATAGACCGTGATAGCCTCCGGATATAGGTCAGATTTCTACCGCAGCGAAAAGGCAAATAAAAACGTGTAAAAGAGACATTTCATTTCGATATTAATCCTTAGGTATTCAAATGCATTGAATCCTAAAAAGAAATCATATTAATTGACAAATTATTATTAGTAATAAAATTAATAAAGTATTTACTATAACTATTTGAAACATCACGAGTATCATTGCATTTGATTGAATGGATTTGGAATTGAATTAAATAGAAATCTTTTCATAAAAATTGTCTCAGATTTGTTAATGCAAAATTGCTAGGCGCACAAGATAGAAAAAAAATAGAAAAAGAAAAAGAGAGAAAGAGATATGAAAAAAGAGGACTTTTGCTTTGCTTTCAGTCGAACATAGTTTCGTTTGACCCTACGTTTGAGAATGATGCACGAGAGAGAACGCGAACGGTGCAAACGGGAATGCAAAGATAAAGGGAATGGCCAAGCAGTAAAATTTTCCTACGTTTCCTACAGTTGCCTTTTAGCGATACGAAAATGGACGGGTATTTTCCTACTAGAGAGCAGTTGGTTATCTAGAAATAGAACGTGTGTTTTAATCCATCTCTAAATTCCTTTCTTTTTTTCGACCTTTTTGTTTTATTGCGAAAGAAAATAAAGTATTGCAAAGAAATCAAATTCAAGAAGCCATCGAGCGTATGCAAATTGACATTAAGGTATACCAATAACTTGAATCTAATTGAAGACAAGAAAGAAATTAGAAGCGGTCGAGGATAGAGTAAAACGACAACGCGTTAGTTCCTAATTTTCTAACGTACCTACATTCCAACGTGTCGTAGAAAGTTTTGACGGGTCCTATTGCAGACGTGGAATTAATGAGATTCCTTTCTTTCCGTCGTTGAGAAATTATTCCGAGTATTGGTTCGACAATTTCAAAGGTAAAAACATCCTTTCAATTCATTCCCTCCAACCCTTCCTCCGCCCCTTTCTTTGCATAAAAAAGTTAGACAAGATTTTAATTAAATGAAAATTCCTAGGTAAGGAAACTACAGTACATTGTATCTTTTTAGAGGTTGTCCAAGTTTGTAAATTTTTTAGTAAGGTCGAACGAAATCCCCAAGGTTCGTCCAGCACAAAAATGTCTTCGGATATCCGTAGTTCGTTGGACCCTAACTGAATTTGGAAACTGATACTCTATTTAGGATATGCTTTTTAGGCTCATTGAAGATTTCTAAGCTCCTGAGTGTTTTCGTATGTTTTAGTAAATATAGTCGGGGATTATTTAAATATACTTTTAAATCTAAAAATTCAAGATAAGCTAAGCAAAGCCTATTCCAAATATAAAATCAGCTTCCAAATTAGGTTCGAGTGAAGACTTTATTTCTGTCGTAAATAAAATTGTGCTTGAAAAAAAAGTTGATGAATCAACTGTTAAGGTAGCTTAAAACTTGTAGGATTAATCTATGACGAAATGTATAGCGTTTGGATTACGATGTTAAAACTTTCCTAGGATGGAAATAGAAGAAAGAGAATGGGGGGATAGATCGATCAGATCCCAAAGAAGGTACAAGGCGTGGCCGATAGATAATGAAGACGGAGGTGCAAAGGTCCATAGCGGCGAACGTAGCTATTAGATTAGAGCTGTATTAGTCGTCGATCAAAGAGAAATTGCTCTTTCTCTTTATCGACGGTAACCTCGACGGTCCTCGATAATTCGATCGTACGTCGCTGATATCTCAGGAGGAGGAGGAAGCTCAGGAGAATTCTCGAGGCGTGACGAATGAAAGATGGCTTCGAAAGGACTTTGAAAACGTTGTTAACGGCGTGTCCGATCTACAAACTTTTAGGTATCCGATAAAAATTCTAAATCCTTACGAGGATTTACCCTTTGCGATTTTATCTTCGAGTATTATCAAGATTAACGTTTCCGAACAAATTTCTTACAACACAGGGAACCTGGAAATTTGTTACTAACGATTTTAATCGTTAATAACTTTTCTAATTGTGAATTGTAAACGAAATTCGAATTAAATTTTCAACGAATTATGAGAATCGTATAAAGAATCTTAAAAAACATTATCCGCAGTAAAGGTTAATACAAATATCAAGAAACTTAAAAGTTGATACCAAGGAACGATCGAAACAACCATTAAATTTTCAGATGTATCGATCGTTTATCTAATCAAGATAAGATGGCTACGCTTCTCGCGCCGATCGTAGAAACAGCCATTGCAGATTCGATCGTGTTCAAGGAAGCGACCGAATCTTCGAGGCGTAACCGAGGGATGTTCGAGCGATGAAGATGAGGATGAAGGAATAGGAGGAGGAGGACGACGAGGAGGAAGGGCGAAGGGGTGAGGACGTGCAACGTTGGAACGAAGGTCCAAAGGTCGTCGACGACTAGACGCGCGAGTCTGAGCATGGTATTTCCTTATTCTCTTCTCCTCCCGCTTCTGACCACCTTTCCGTTTCTCCTCCATTTCCTACCCCACGATCCTCGAATTCAGGGTACATCGAACACGAAGACCTCGTGGATGACCAGCGATCTTTGTTCGACTCGACCAACCGTAAACTCTATTCGCTGTAGCAACAAGATCTATGAATTCCTTCAAAGATATAAGACAGTACCACGATTCTTCGAGTATCGAGTTGGAAGATAGATATTACTTGGGTAGCAAGTATTTTCTCCTACGAGGGGGCCTTAAAAGAAAAAGGAAACTGAACAAAAGTCGATAGATCTCGATAAGATTGAAATTCTAATAGGAACTGTTCACAGTTATAAATACACCTGTACATTTCAAATGAATAGCTTATTGAATAGTTCTTTTTTCTTTTTGGGTAAGAAAAATTGTAAGATCGATGGACGATGTTGTTCTACTGCATTTGTCAATTTTATACTCAGTGTTGAGTTCTTAAAGTAGAGAGGTTAGGAAAAAGAATGAAAAGAGATAAGTTTGAAGAAAGAAATCGTTGGTTGGATCTTCTAGTTCGAGAAGGAATGTTAATGGAGCTGGAGGATTAGCAGGTGCAGACGAGATGCGGAAGAGGGATAACGTAGGACTTCTCTTACGTATATACACAGAAGCAAACAAATGTAATTCCGCACGAGATCGTACTTACTTACTTACTTACTTACTTGCTCGCTTGCTTGCTTGCTTGCTTGCTTACGAAGGATGGCGTAGGTTAAAAGGATAAACAACGAAGGGACGAGAACGATGAGAGAGAGGAAGGAAACCCAACGAAACACTGCGAGCTATTATCTCTCTCTTTTTATCTTTCTGTGTTCATGATTTAATCGAGGAAGTAGTTGCATGGTATAAAATTATTAACGGTAGCGTAGCAGGTTGCAGATGGTTAACGGTTGCCGATCCTCCTTTTAGGTTTGCTGGCCCAAAGCTTCCTCAACCTCAATCTCTATCTCTGCCTCTATTTTGGAATGCGATAGATCTCTCCTTTGCTTCTCAAGGGATTTCAAGAGGACGAGAACGGGAGAGCAAGAGAGAGAGAATTAGGTTTATCGTCCTATCGATCACTGCCGATTTAGAGAGAGTGCTCGTACACTTTTCGAATGAAACTCTGATTCAACACAGTTGAATCGATCCAATTGAAGATGGATGATCTATTAACGTTTGTGGTGCATCCTTACCACAATGTCCTTTTGAGAAATCAGAGCCGAATGCAAGTATTGTTTAACGATCTTGTTAGAAAGGAACAATTTTTGTATTTAAATGATGGGAATAATAGAAATTATTGGATCTGTTTTTTTTCTGTGTTAATAGTTCAAAGATATTTTTCAAATATATATTATTTGCTTAATCGCATATAAAATTTTGATGAAGATTTATAAAACAAAAATAATCTAAAGTATTTGATCTCGAAATCATATAGGACAGGTTAAAATCGTCGAAACGATTTCTCTCGGCAGGTTGTACGCTTATGTATATAAGGACACTTATCGGAAGTGCATAGTCTGTCATGATTGTGACAGTCGTGGTACGAGGAGGAACGTAATACAGGAACATAGTATGGGACACGTCGAGTATGTAGTGTCATCGTTGGATTCTGTACACATGTATATCTATGTATAAACATATATATATATATATATATGTTTATATATATATATATATATGTATATACATATATATATATATATATATATATATATTTGTATATATGGTGCATATCACAGGTCGCTATGTCCCGGGCCTTGCATTTATGACGTTTCCAAGTAACGCAGCCTATGCATGTCGCGAGAATTGCAGACGCACATTGCACTAGGGAGATTAATCGCACGATAGCACCTTAACGATTCCCCAGCGACAACAGACTCATCGTTTTACTGTTTCTTTCCTCCTCTCGCTTTTCTTTCTCTTCTCTATCCTTTTTTTCTGTATTTTTCCTCGGGAGTATCAATGACATCAACGATGTGAAACATTTTTGCATTTTAATATATTCTAAGCGATAAAATTGTTCGCGTTCTAATATATGTTTCCTAGTATTTCTAATTTATTTGAAAAAAAGGAAAATGTACAATAAAGGTTATTGGGTTAACGCGAAAATTGTAAAATGATAGTGCAATTAATTATAATTTAATAATTTAGAAGCAACTATACCTCGACTCATTACCATTGTTAATTTGTTTCCTAAAGCTAATGTTTGCTAAGTACATTCAATTATTAATTATCACAACTCATTTTAAACGCTATGGCCAATTACCACTGATTCTATTGGTTTTCTAATAAAATGCCTCAACTAGAAACTACTAGGTTAGCGTGGGTGAAATATAATATCTATTACAGCTATTTCTATTTTTGTAATATGTTATCAAATTTCATACTTAGCGTGCATTCATTTTATTCAATTATCAATTATCAAAATAAGATTAAATAATGTTACTTAAGTTAGAAAATAAATGTAATACTATAACGAGTTAGTAATTCACGAGCTAATTTAATAAACATAGAATTGTATATATATTCTAAGAGACATCCTTACTCGGAATTAAAACAGGAAACTTGTGCAGTTGCAGTGACAAGGATGAGAACGCAGCTGCATCCTAAGGGTCGGCAATGATATTCACAGGTGACATATCTAATTCAGTGGATGTACAGACCGGAAGCTGAATATGATGCCTCGGCGTTGTGTCATCGCGTACAATGAGGATAAACGAGAACGTGCAGTGTAGTGAGAGGTGAGAGAGGGCACGTTTGCGTTTTCATGTCGTTTGCCAGCGGCAGGAAACGCGCGAAATTACGTCGACGGGCCAACGAGAAATCCGGATGAAACGTTTCCGCGGTATTTAACTTCCGATTCCAAAGTTCCTATTGCTTTTTCCGATCGCGATTAAATTTCATCCTAATCTTTGATTATTATCCCTTTTAATAATACCCATTATTCTTGACTTCTTCAACAAAATTTACATTAAGAAGAGACTAACAAAAGAAATTAGAATAATAATGTGCAACAAAGAGGAAGATGCATTTATATTAATTTAATATATAAATCTAAAATAATATTTAACTCTTGGTGAAATTACAAGAGAGAGAAAGGAGAAGTTCGTTAAACGTTAGCTCGCTCGGAACCCAATTTAAAACTAATTCTGGCGCGTATTAATTGTCCACGTCCATACACGCCGTCGTCCGAGCGAGGGGCCTTCTTCTCTGCTCATTCATTCAAATCTTGACGCTCGAAAAGCGACGGAGATCATTTCTTTCTCGACGCCCGTACCGTATCATATTCTCTCTCCCCCTTCTCACCCCCCTTCTCAGCCCCCTTTTCACTCCCCCCCCCCCCCGAGCACCTCTTACCATCCCCTCATCTCTTTTCTTCGCGACGTTCCTTTTCACGAAAAATAACGAGTGCTCTGTGTGAAAAGGCAGAGGCCAAGAAAAGCTCCCTTGGTTTGCTGACTTGCTCGTTCTCATCTTTCTCTTTCTCTCTCTCTCTTCCTCTCTCTTCTTCCTTTCTTTCTTTCTTTCTTTCTTCCTTTCTCTGTGTGTACGCATCTAACGTGGTGACGCGCGTTCAAAGGCTTGAAAGGGACCGCGTGTTTTCACGAATTAGGCCGTGAATGCTTCGCCAGCCTACTTTGATTAGGAAGCCGTCGAAGAAAGACTGGCTTGTTGCGCCTTTGCGTGCATCATCCTTGGCCCCGTATCCATTTTGCTTCGTACCAAAGAACGTACCTATGTGTATGTGTATATGTCAGAGAATGAGAGAGAGAAAACTATACGTAACGAACGAAAAGAACGTGGCTACCGTAGCTTCTTTCGTCGAGTCTTAATGAACGCCTACGTTCTCTTCGATGGAATTTTCCCTTAACATATACACATACGTATACATACTCTCATAGATATACAAAAGGTTCACTTGCGATTTAAGAAGTCCCTTTAATTTATGTTCTCGTCTTTCGAGACGGTTGGTAGATCGCGTTGAAAGGTCTTGCGGTTTACTTTTCAACCTTTTCGAATCTTTGCTTTTTTTCCTTTTATTTTTTTTGGTATGTAATAATTCATGAGGCTCTGTAAAGAGTGTTGGAATATATTAATGTGTTGGTTGCATCAATGACGGTAACTTTACTTTAAATGCATCTAAAGTTTTATTTTTTATCGTAATATAATATTCGGATGAATATTAAACGAGTTTTTATAGTTAGATGTAATATTAATATTTTGTTTGTAATCATTTTCATATAAAATATTGCAATTTTTTTTAGTACCGATTTTAATGAACACAGTATTGCATTTTTTATAGAAAAATGTTTTGTAATTGCATAAATATAATATAACTTTATATATACTACTTTTATAAATACCTATATTACTTGTAATTCAAACAAATAATACGGTAATGAATAGCATTATTTCTTTAATCTTTATAATTGACTAGGTTCAAAGATCAAGCTGTTGAAGTACAAACACACGTAGGATTCTGACCACTCTGTGTACTTTGTTAATGAGACTCCGTTTATCTTCATGCACGAAATCGGTAGTCCATCTTATGTAGAACCTGAACGTCTTGACATCACCCTACCACTGCACTACTACACTAAGAACGAAGCGAAGGAAGTTAAATGAAGTAGGAAGAAAACCAGTTTACAGGGAGTTCTACACGTATTCTATGTATGTTCATTCCTCTTTGCATAGGAAATCACATCTTTGGAGCAAAGACGAGAAATAAAAGCAAACTCTCCAAGTCCCGCACAGCAAACCCTTCTTCCCTTCCCTCTCCTCTCTCTCTCTCTCTCTCTCTCTCTCTTTTTCTTCAGGACTCGACACGATGCAACTCAACAAATTCCGAGTACCGGCGGGTTGCCATGGCGTCTAGAAATTACATTMCCCTGCCACTTTGTACGATGTAAGCGAGCACGAACCTTCAGTCGTATCGTTTCTACATCTAAAAGGTGATTACCTAGGATGCACGTCACTTTACAATTTACCTAATTCTTTCCATCTGATTAAAACGAACGATTTTACCCGATTACTGGCGACCGATTATTTAAAAGCTATATAGTACTTTGATTGAATACTCCAACAAAATAATTTACAATTGGACTATAAGGGCTGAGCTGTATTTTTTTTATTTTTATATTATTTTCTCTTTGAATATTATTTAATTATCGTGTTGCAAATTGTTGTAGTTATGAAACTTCATTTGTTATTATTTTACATTTTATTTTCGTAACTATTTCAATATGTTTTTCCCTCTCATCGATTCGATTGTCTAGCTGTTGTTAAAATTCAAATGTATCGAATTTTGTGTCGATAGTGTGTCGGAGTAATCGAAAACTGTACGATGCGTGTAACGTTGTAAAAATATCTGTCATTTACTTGCATTCATACTATTTTATCGATATCAAAATGTACTCCAAATTTCAGACATTAAAATCGTTTCATCTCGCTTGTAAACCAAACTAAAATGCAGCTCGATAACAATCGAATTTAGAATTTGATTCGTACATTTAAATTGTAGTCGGATGTTGTATGTATGTAAATTTTGTTTTCTCTAACCCGAACTGACGAGACACAGATACTTGTTTTTTGTTAATTCTATACAAGCTCGAAACTTTTCAACCCTCCTCGTGTTATAATACACCATCACCCTGTTATTAAAATAAAGAAAATCAAATGGCTTGCCACCGTAGACCATAAACATTTATATATTTTCGAATAAGATCGGGTCTCTATTTCAGTATACTTTTTCCAAAAAAAGCGGATATCGAGAATTTCGTATTTTTCTTTCTCCCTTTTTTTATTTCCCGTTTTTCGCCGTGCAGTTTTATCGATAAAGAAGAAGAAGATATAGAAATGAAAGCGGATACTGGTGCGCCCCTAAGCGAGAAACGAAGCTTGAAGTAGGGATAAGGAGTATGAGGAGGAGGACAGGGTAACGTAGGCCGTACACATCCTCCCTCAGACCCCGTAATCTGTCGCCATGGAAACCGGGCAAAGTCGCTCGGCGCCTTTCCTTCTGAATTATTTACGGTTACCGTCTTCGAGAAGACGGTGTCACGACTCCTAAGAGAAAGACCCCAAACCAGTTGACCTGGATTTGCGATCATTGTAGACACCGAAAGTCGATTTTTACCGACACTCACGATATCGTTATGGAACCAAACGAGGAGACTGCAGCAGAAAAACCACTTCGATCTAATTTACCCTTTCCTAAAAGCACTTTCTTTCGTCTACATATATTATTCGTAGTTCCAATTATTATAGATTCTCAGTTAAGATCGATATAAAAAAAATGTTTTCCAAAAGAGAATAAGGTATCGCAAGGTTTGATAAAAAGAAAAGTATGCTATCAGGGTTTCGAACGAGAGCGACGTCTTACTTGTAGGAAAAAAGCTTTCCCTGTATTATTGTAATTGATTCCTGAAGAAGATGAGGCTAGGTAGTACCGAGGAAAGACTACTGGAAAGATCCAAGTAGGAAGCAAAAGAGAAAGAGAGAGAGAGAGAGAGAGAGAGATAAGTCGATTATCGAAGCTCGCTCGATATCGCGAAGGAGAATGCTTGGCTCCGCTTCTTCGACAGATTTACGTCGGCTTCGATAAACCTTCGAGATTAACAGTGCCGACTTCTTCCTTTTCTCCCGTTCTTCATTTCATCCTTCTTTCCCTCTCTCTCTCTTAGTTTCTCTTTCTCTTTTTTTATATATCTTACTCTTTCCTTTTTCATTTATTCTTCCTTCTCTCTCTTACTCTTCTTACATGCTTTTTCTGATATATATACGTATGCACATATATATATTACTCGCTTACAGTATATACACTCGCGTATATGTGTATATTATCATTGCCTAGCAACAAAACACGCACACTCACAAGTGAAATAAATTGAATACTTTTCTAATATTGTTTTTACATCTCCCGGCGTTCGAAGAAGAAACCGTGTATTAAAACAACTATGCGGTATACGCCGAATCACCTTTTCAAGGTAGACACGAAGGTCAATGTGTTTACAAGTTCGATGGCGAGATTTTTAATAGAATTAAAACGTAACAATAAAAGATCGAGAAACCGTTCTTTCGATTAGGTTAACCTCTGCTCACTCTTTCCCTTCTTAGTCGTAATTCGTCTCGGCTTCCGACAAGACGTGTTTAGGTATGTTCCTGTATTATGTATTATACATTTTTCTACATTTGTTTTATTCTCATTTACGTTAGATATAATGTTTTACATCAACTTTCTTAACGATACTCCAATTAATAATATTTCAATAATTAATTGCGTTAGATATTTTTTTCGTTTTATATACAATGCTCATATATGAACGTATATGCACGTATATATATTTACTGCAGTGCATACACTTGCGCATATATGCATACGATTGAATAGCAGCACAATACGCACACGTATACGCCAAATAAATTTGATACATTTTTAGTATTCTTTTTACATTTTTCAGCGTGCGAAGAAGACTGATTTTTAATTTTTTTCCTTTTTAAATTTTCTCTCCTTTCTTCCTTATACTTCTTTTTATATCTTTTTATCTTTATTTTTTTTCTCTTTTTACTTTTTAATCTAATTTCAGTCTTTCTCTTATTGCCTCTTACAATTAGTCTATTTCTCTCTTTCCCTTTCTTTCTCAACCTTTTTCTTTTTTGCTTCTTAGTTCCACTATCTCTAATTTTGCTTTTTAATTCTTGCTTCATTCTCTTTTTCTTTTTCATGCTTCCTAATCTTACCTCTCTTTCTTTCTCTAAAGCTTTTCAGTCCTTTATATTTGTTTCTCCTTTCCTCTTTTCGTAATCTCATACTTTTCTTTCTCTCTTTTCTAAATCTCATATCACTCTTTTTATCTCTGTTTAATCTCATATATCTTCTTTCTCTCTCTCTCCCCCCCTTCTTACCTGTAAATCTTATATCTTTCTTTCTTTCTCTCTCTTTTCACTTTCTAAGCTCATATCTCTTCTACACTCATTCTCTCGATTTCTCTTTTTCTCGTTTGGTTTATCTCTTTCATTCTTATTGAACACTTTTCTAGATCCACTCTGCAGCAGGCTGTAGCTTTATTTCGAAGTCCAGGAAGCACGTTCGCTCGTGATGAAACCGTATATACGATAGATACGCATCGCACCAGGCATTATGGAAACATTACAGGATGATCGACTTCATATTCAGCTTCCCGCTTTATTCTCTCTTCTTTCTCTCTCCCTCTCCCCTTCCCGCTTCTCATCATCCTCTTTTTCCTCTTTTAACATCACCCTTTCTCTCTTCGTCCACCTATATATCTATCTATCTATCCATCTATCCGTCTGTCCATCTATCCGTTCATCTGTCCGTCTATCTCTGTGTGTAGCTGTCTTTCCTTCTTTTTCTCATTCACGCAACGGAGAAAAAATTCCACGTTCGTTTCGCCGTTAACCGATATCGAAATTTTCGTTCTCGAGGCATTCCGTAACACGGAAACATATCAACGTATTTTCTCGCAGCAATGTCGATTGCAGTAGAATCAAAAATTATGTCCAAAATATTACCACCAAAGTATTACCACCATCCCCAAATTGCTCATCGTTATAACATTGCCAGATATATATATATATATGCATATTTGCTTGAGAGTATAATCGCTAATTATTCAATACTTCTTTTTTATTTTTATATATTATTTTTTATTTCAGGTGAAACGATTGACATTAAAAATAGCAAAGTTGCAAGAAAATATTCATCATTTAACGCATTTTCTCACGCACCAGTAGTTAGGAGTTTAAAAAAAAAAATGCAATGCGAGCCAAAATACGCTAATGTAATTTGTAATTAAATGTGAATTTAATTTATGAACTCATTTAATTACTGCATTTAATTATGTTTCCAATTTTACAAGAAGTCGCATTATGTGAGAACAGTTAGTTGCGCTATCCTAAACGCGTTGCAGGAATTCGCATTATTGGAGAATCTACTCCGTTACTTAATCCACAAATATTTTGCGTTTAAAAAGAAAATAAACTGTTATAAGACCTTTTTCCATGGCAAAGAAATGATAAAAGAATCGGAAGAAGAGAAGGGGTAAGAAGAAATGGGGGAGGAGATCGGTCAGGCAATCTAAAAATTTAAAACAATATTTCACGTTGGAATTATTAAAGGATTCCAGAATAAAATGTCAAACGGCACGATTTGAAAGCGGAGGAACGGGGAAAAAAAAGAAAAGGGTAGGAAAATATATGGAGAGGCGGGGGKGGGGGKTGAATTACAAACTCGAACGCGTACGTCCCGCGGAAACGCGACCGACAATTGAAAATATTTTCAATATTTTCAGCGGCGGTAAAAATCAATTGATGGAAATCAAGTGCTCTTGGCTACGGCACTGGCGTCACGAGTCTCGGTGGAAGTATTACGCCGTGGATAAAAGCGTGCAATTAGAGAAATTGCAATCTATGAATGTACACACGAGTTTATCGTGCAGCGCAATCCGAATAATGGTGTACCGATGCAATGCGTTTTTCAAGTATCGCGGTACTCGTTTCGAGCACGCGTATTTTAAAAACTTCCAACGTCATATTTTCCCTCGGCTAACCCTTCACCCCACCCCGCTAAGCGAACGGGCCACATGCCGTGCGCCTCTGTGCAGTAGACGTTTTTATAATTGTTCATATAAAAATAACGCCAGGTAGAAAATCGAGAATGCATTTCCTTTTCCATTTTTATTTTTTTTCGGTTTTGTTTTACCATTGACAATTTGTTCAAATTCTTTGTGTGAAAAATATGAATAATAAGGGAAGATAAAGGAACAATAATAAATGCGTTTTAATGAATTTTCGTTATTATTATTATCATTTTTTGTTTCGATCGAATTTGAGAGAATGATAAAAGATTGGTAATAGAAATTAGGATGGAAGAAGGGTTTAGGGCGATCGATGCGATACGTCTAGGAGAGGTAGAAACACTCTAATTTGGTTGGTCGTTGTGTAGCCGCGGTTAGGTCGTTGTTCTCTCAGCGTCTAGCTAATGAAGTCCTCTGGTTTTCACCCTGACTATCAACGCCCAGTATGCCTCTCGGGGGTGTTCAGGATAATGTACTTCAGATGGTATCTTTAAATAGAAGCAGCCTCCCTCTGGGTTCCACGTAACGTGTGGGACTCTGTTTTAGTAAAAAGTACCGCAATGCGGCTCTATTCCAAGAATCTTCCGTGACAAAAAGCACACCTGTAGTTCTAACCATAAGTCTTTTCTTCTAAGTGTATATAATCATAATTAATAACGACAACCTAACAACGTGATTTAAGTCAAGAAGCCAAAGTGGTATGAAAAGAGGATTCAGCGAGTAAAATTATTATTAGTTTTTAATTAATGTGCATGAGGATATTTTTGTATATAAAATATAACCGTATAATGTGACTTCGGTATTACATTGAATAATAAAAAGCTTATGAATATTTAAATAATAGTCTATATATTTAAAATTAACGATCAGTATTTGTAGTCAAATATTAATATGCATCCTTAAAAAATATGGAAACCTGTTCGTATATATTAAAACATACTGATCATATTATAATATATTTAAAATATTAGTAATCATTGTGCATCTACAGGATGTTTAAAAAATAATATTTGTTCGTTCATTTTTCAGAGTCCTCTTAATGAAAGTTTATATTATTTTCGAAATAATATTTCTGGTTCTTTTTTTCTTTTTGCGAGATAATGTAATGATTCATCAGGTCGAGGTCATCTTCCTCCATGAAGTGGATAGAGTTTCGTAGGAGTTTGGAATGAGTAGGAGAATGAAGAAGACGTTCGTCGATAAGAAACGACGGCATAACGACGTCGTTATAGAGATATACAGACGTCCTACTCCTGGCCCTACGCTTTTGCTCGACGCTTTTGCTCGACGCTTTTGCCCTTTGCTCCTCTCTCTCTCTCTCTCTCTCTCTCTCTCTCTCTCTCTCTCTTCCTTTATTATTCGCGATTATAAGCATACCGTCGCGAGGGGCTAAAATAGGGGTTGTGGCTTCATAAGTCGAGTCTCGCATACCTATACTACCAGTCCCCTATCTCTTATCTTTTTTTTTCCTTTTATTTCTTTTCTTTTTTCTTCTTTCTTCTCTGTTTCTCTAATCGAATTATTTAATTCGAAGTCACATTTAATATTTTTCTTTGAGAATCTTGATGAGTTTTGTTGGTTACGGAAGTTACGTTATCGTCTGCACAATTTTCAAAAAAAAAACTCAGAAAGAACGAGAGTTCGTTCGTTCGTTAGGAGATTCAGCAAAAGTTCTTTCTTGACTACTATCGAGTTTTGTGAAGAGAGAAAGAAAGATAGAATGAGTGAAAGCGTGTTTCAAAAGAAGAAGCCAGAAGGACGTTGAAAAGGTGTGCAAGTTTTATAATATAAGTATGAATAAGTCATTTTCAATTTAACTTTCGTTGCATTTGTTCGAAAGATTCTTTCTATAGGGCTCGTCTTTTCTCTTATGTCAGTGTGAGAAGATACTCCAGTTTTGATTCTCGATCAGGAGTGTGTATTCTTTTTGTAGGTGAAACTCCTTTTTTTTTTTTCTTAAGATTCTAAGAGAGATGCTACAAGTTTTATAATGTAATTTTAACTTGAACATTTTTCTATGATACTTTGCTCTTTCAATTTGTTCGTTAGATATTTGTTGAAGAAAGTTACTATCACCGTAGCATCAAATGTTTTCAAAACACTGGTAGAGTCGCAATTTTTAATTGAGAATTCATTTCTTTTGAGGTCGCAATTTTTCTACAATTCAAAGAAATAGTTTTCAACTTTTGTCATTTCGTTTTGTTAGATTTTTGGTAAAGAAAGTTACTATCGTCGTAACGTCAAGTGATACAAAGATGCTATGGTTACAATTCCTAATTAGGAATGTAATCCTAAATAGAATAAAATTCTCTTAGTAATTGGAGAAAAGATTCTTGACTTTTAGAATTCGCTTTTCGTTAATCGAATTCTTTTAGCTTAATTTATTATTACATAATATTTATCAATTACTTTCTGGACACTGCACAGTTCGAATTCGTAACCAATAGTGCAGATAATATTTGTTAGTGATTCACAGAGAGATCTTTCATTCGGATGACGTAATATTTCAGATTATTCCATAATTTTTGTTTCACAGTTGAGCAAATAATCGACATACGAGGGGTAGAAGTTCACGTTAGAAGGGATGTTACAATAGCTAAAGCCATTATGACATTTCCAGTTGTCGTAGGAGTACCATAACGCTTTTGTTTACTGACAACCCATGCGCGTTTTCCCTTTCTAAGCGTTCATTATTTATTTAACTTCCGGAAGAAGAGACTGACGAGCACCGGATGGAGGCGCGTCGGAATTGCAGAGATAAGAACGGATAATGACGATCGTGTAACAGCCGGCAACATTGCAAAGCTTGCGTTGAGAATAGAAGGGCGACCAACGTGTGTCGGGGTCGTCGGCCATTTTGGATGTAGGGAGAGAGAGATCCTTTCGGCGAATACTTCCGGACTTCCCCATTTTCTCTCTGTAGAAGCACACACAGTTCGGCCGATTTGTTTCGTTTATACGCCATTTGCGCGGGAACAAAGGCGCTAACCGGAAGACGTTCATAATTTCTTCCTACCCGGAAGCCTAAAACGCGTCGATATCCGGTTACCATTTGCACAAAATTTCCAGATATGCATTGTTATTATAAACAAATTTTCGCACACGGGTTATATTATATCAGCGAATATCGTCGCGTGGCAACGCGAAGAATAATGAAAAACACGTGTGACGACGATACGAAGCGATAAATTGGAATTGAAATTAAAATAAAGTGTTTTCACAACTTCAACGGAAGAGACTGGATTGTGTTATATGCGTTTCATTGTTTCCCACGAACGGTGCAACTGCTTTGAAACGGTGAACGAACGACAATGAACGTGCGTTAAATCGGAAAGGCAGAGGCGGGTTGAGTATAGTAATACAAAAGCTCTAAAGCTTTCTGCTTTCTGATGCCTCGAGGTAACGCGCATACGAGGCGCCCTTTTCCCCTGGGAAACTCGAATTCGATGGACAAACTAAACTGATTAGTCGCGCTAAATAATTTCCCCAAGTTCGACGGCTCGTTGCTAAGGGAACATTGAAAACTCTTCTACCATACAAAAGAGGGGGGATCAAAACGAATTTACGAACAAAACGTTTCGATCATTACATTTTATAGCAACATAATTACGACCACTTTATGAATTGACATAATTCTACAAAGTTCAAGAATGTGCCATTTTAAAAGGGCATATGGTTTTCTCGAATTATTAGATATATCGTTAATAATTCTTAACGATTCGTCTAAAGCCATTTTAAGAACATTACAAATTTTGTAATAATTCTTCATTCAATCCTATTATCATTCTATTCAATTCAAAGTTCAACGATCATAAACTTAACCGTAGTATAATTATACTTCCAAGCTAACATAAGCCAGTGAATTTCTCTAACAATAAGCTTAAATTACGGAAATCTTTGATCATTTTCTATTACTACGTTTCAACATAATTATTACAATAATAAGAGTAACTTTGGGAATTTAGTTAAATTTCATATTTCTCTGGACTAAAAAGACAATGGCTTTAATGAGATATTTCTCACAGTTAAAGAGAAATACATGTACATGAGGATTGCTACTCGAATGCTTATTGCATGATTTAATCGAAAACGATCTCGACGAGAGATTTCCACCGTGATGCACATCGAAGAAATGACAAAGGTATTCGCTAGAGAATAGCACGCAGTTTTGACCATGTCGTCCTCGAGATCAGAACGCAGAAATAAGAGAACCGAATCAAGATGACAAAGAATGAGAAAGAGAGAAAGGTGGTTGGTTCAGGAAAATGGAGTAAAGGTGGAGGGATAGTTGAGCGAACGCAAACCAGACGTCATACACAAGGGAAATAACATGCTTCGTCAACAGTGCTGCTGTAACTAATGGATATTCCGACGGAATAGAGTGGAGAAATGGATGGACCACCCCCTTACGAGAATACCACCAACCCACTTTGAGTGGACCACTCGAACTTGCTATATTCGCGTCGTCATGCTCAATGAAGTTTCTCTTTCTCGGAAAATAATTTCCATGAGCAACCAACTTCAAAGATTACTGATTTTACCACCACGTTAAATTTACATATATAGTCGTATACGTTATTCGGTTAAATAATACTCTACAAATGTATATGGTTTCTAACTGTTTGCTACTAAAACTGAATAGTTTATCAAATAGTTTATCAAAGCTGTGGGGTTTATTTTCCAAATTTTTGTTACTTCTTTTTATTTGGATTTCAAAGTAAAGTATTTTTCTTTTTTCTTCAAAATACGTTTCTTCATAAAATATATTCCTTGTGAAAATTAATTTACAATAAGTAGTAAAGGAAGCTATTTAATTACTTGATTGCTAATAAAACTATCCTCTCTCTTCCTTAATTCGAAGGAACTCTCCTACTCACGTAATTATTACCGACTATCAAACTGCTCTCGAAGAAGGTTTCTCAAACGTTTATCTACGCGAGTCAACGGACGTCTTCCTCAATTCGAGTTACGGACTACGTCATAGAAGGATTGAGGACCTACGGAGTTACGTCGCATTAAACGCGTTAAAATCATCTAAGAGTCTAATGCTTTAGAATGGTCGCTCAATTACTTTGTAAGCTGAGTTGGTACTACCACCTACCTTACTTACACTTACAACTTAGAGAAGATAGTTTCCCTTAGGTCCAAGCTCAAGTCGGCTGAGCATGCAAACTCTTCTTCCTTTGTCGGCCCTTCAAAGCGTTTTCAAGTTTTCTTTCAAAAAGAAGATCAAAAATGAAGATCCTTGTTTCTTGAATCCTTACAGTTTTCGAAGTACGAAGATAAGAATTTTTACTTATTTTATGTCAGTCGTAAGAGTTCTGAAAAATACAACTTTTTTAATAAAACAACGAGATTAATTGATACAATAATAATTAATCATTTAGAAGGATTTCTTTTTTGGAATTACAACTGCGATGCTTGCAATTTGAGAAAGATTAATAGAAAGAGAGTAGGTTGGAGAGAGAGAGAGAGAGAGAGAGAGGAAAAGGTCCTAGCACCTTTTATTCACGTGCACGGTCCTTAAAAGTCGAAGAGGTGCTCTTGAAGGTGCTGCTGGTGGAGGTAAACGATGAGAAAAGAAATGGAGGATGAACTTGCCGAGTGTTTGTTCGAGTTAACGATCGGTCGAATTTCTCTCTCTATCTTTCTCTCTCTCATCCATTTTCTTGAATCTTTCTTTCGTTCTATTTCTCTCTCTCTTTCTCTTGTTCACTCATTCGCCCGTTTTTCTTTCGTCTTGAATATATTTCGTTCTTTGGGTATGCTCCTTCCTTCGTTCCAGCGTAGAAGTAACGAGCACAGTCGACGTTTAACTTTCCTCTAAGAAAAACACGTATCCCTTTGCAAACCTCGCAACCACCATCAGCTCGATTATTCTCGACCAAAGAGAAAAGAGAAAGAAACTTGGATGCTACTCAACGTTTAAATCCTATCGAATCATCCCCAAGAATGACTATCTTTTTGAACACGCTTTTGCACGTAATTTATTATACAATTCGATACCTATAGAAAATTATTTTCTAGAGGTTTCGATTGTATACGACAAATTTGTGTCTTTCACTGTTTAGAATATTATTAATGTTAGACTAATTTATGCAGAATGATAAAAAATACTCTCTTAAATAAAAATTAAATATAGGGATATGTAACTTAGTAATCAATAATATGTTTTTGCCTAATATGTTGCAACGTAGTGCTTTGGGGTATATTACTGATTTATCAAAAAACGGATTCAATTTCTAGCAGAATTATAAATAATATCTCCCACAACAAAATGGAATTCCGCATAGCAAAAAGGATAAGAATCGTTAGGTTATTTCGCGAAAAAAAAGAACGAAGTAAGGTGTTCACGATCGATCAACCGAATTACAAGAATAACTTGCCGAGGACGTGGTCGGCCTGACCGGCGCCAGATCTTCTGCAACCGGCAGGTGGATAATGCCGAGAACACACGCGATTCTATCGATTCCATGTTCGCACAATGGTGCCGACGACGACGACGACGACGACGACGACGACGACGACGACGACGACGACGACGAAGAAGGTAGTGGCAGTGATGGGAAGCGACCGACCATTCACGTTTCTTGATAAGAACACAAGCCTAACCCTGGCAAGGACAGGAAAGTAAAAGTCTAAAACAACGTTCACAACCACCTTAATTAAAGTCTACGATAAATCCTGTACATTGTCCTTGTTTCAAAGTTCCTTTTACTTAAAAAAAAGAAATATTCAAGCTGTCCCCAAAAGTTTTACCCAAAATCTTAACGAAATCTTAACAGAACCCTAATGAGACCCAATTAACGTAATATCCTGTTTTATAACAATATTACTAACACGAAAAGTTCAGTAAATAATGAACTACAATTTTTTTGTTAGATAAAGAAACTTTTAGCACATCGTATATATATATATAAAATGAAGATCCCTTAATGATATTATCTTTACATGGATCATTAGAAAGAGAAATGATAATATTCAAGCGTGAACGTGTAATGGCTTCGATACTTAACTAAACGACATTCCTGTATAAGCGTAGCTTTAGGCATTTGACGACGATAATCTTGGTCTTTAATAGCATTAATCTTTCACGAATCTATGTTATTGGTATCATATTACAAGAGTAATCTATCACGGTAATTTATCATCGGTGGGGTTGATTTGTGCGCACTCGTGCAAGAGTTTGGACGACTTTAAATGTAAAGATATCTTTTTGTGGTTGTTACGTACTAAGATAACTACATTATTTCTATGTGCATACTCGTGTTTAAACATTGAAAACGTTAGAAGACCCTGCTGCTTATTTTAACGAATATTAAAGCGTAACATTGTTGAAACGTGCGAAGAGCAGAAATGTATGTGTAGATACGTGCATATACGTATTTATATGAGTATACGCGCTCTTTGAAAAGCAATTAATTCCAAAAGGGAATTACAAAGGAATTCTTGCGGTATCAAGATTGCGAGAAACCTGGAAAGAGCAGTTAGGTATACATACGGTTTGCCAACGTAGAAAGCATTCGTACTTGACGGTAGTTTCATTTATCTTCGATGTCGTTTTTATGAATGATTGTCTCGTTTCTTTATAATAACTACAAAGAGTGAATGGGAGAAAGAATGAAAGCGTGTGAATTTATCAGAAATAAATTTATATTTTCTATCTAACATGCATGAGGTATGTGTGTGCATGTGTGCGCGTGTTCGCAAGAAATTTATTATCGTTCGGTAGGTCTTCCGATCAGGTCCAGGATATTTAATAAAAATATTTACGCCCACATATTTGACGAAGCAAGTACCCATATACACGGAAATATATTCTTTATAAAATATTCTGAAGTAATATGCTTCGAAACGTAGTAAAGTAAATATGTATTTATGTATATACTTATATATAGACATCACAATGCATAATTTTCTAGTTTTTTCTTTTGCAATTTCCGATCGATAGAAAAAAGAAATATTTATCAGAAATTATTTTTCTCTCTTCTGGATAAACGCCAGGTCTATCGAAGCACGTTTTCCTTGATTCAAATTCGGGAACACAGATTTGAGAATGTGGAATATTTATTTGTTTGCTACACTGGAAGATTAAAGTATCTTTCCGAATCAATGAATTTTTCATCTTTCGTACATTATTACATCCAAGATTAATATATAATACTTGTTACATTTTTATTTTATTTGTAATATATAATTTTATAAATTCAGAGAGTGAACGCGGAGAATGATAAAAATTGCTCGACCATTTGCAACTCTCGAAATTTAATATAGGATTTTTATAAGACGTCGAATATCTTTCCTATAGTATAAGAATATACTTTCGCATCTAGAAACGTCGGAAGATGCGACGCATAAGAAAATTTTTTCCGAAAAAACGAGAAAAGAAGATAATATAGAAAAAATATGTACATACATATGTACCTAGAAATGTATTTAAAAGTCAGTCTGCTGAAGAATCGGAAAAAGTCTCAATAACGAACAGCTGGACGGGTAACGTCGAGGAGGAAACGTAAATAATTGGACCGTAACATCACTCGGAGAGCGTTTAAAACTTTTTAAGTAGCTTCCCACACTCCATTACGTCACCCCTCATCCACACGACCCCCTTCCATCGTTCCGGCTTATAACTGACATACTTAGAAAACCATATTTGTTCGATGACCGGCCCTTTTAGTGAATTTACTTACTTGCTAAATCTCAATTTTTCTAGGAAATAGTAGCCTCTACATTATCTACATAATACTTAAATAGTACTTCCGTGTTATACTTTTTCTGGACTAGATTAACTAAGATTTTTATCAAAATCTCGAAATACAACGATTAATTTAGGAACGTAGTTTGTGAATGCATCTATAGATCAATGTTAGGTTGGATAGATGTAGGGAGTTTGAAGCAAGCTTTACCTCGATTCGCAAGAGGGGTTATATCGGTGAACATAGCGGCGTGGAACGTAGCATAACGATGCAAAGCATCCGTACAATATCCATAGCGAAACTACATGACCCACCGCAACGAACTGTAACCTAAGCTGTTACGTTGGCATATCCTAACCTATGATATATAAGCAAACCATTGATAAGCTTAATGAAAGCTACGATCTGCCTTTGTACCGCAAACTACTCTTATTCACTTTTCAAAGAAATTATTTAACTGGGTAGGAAAATAGATCAATAATTGACTAGAATGTTCTTATAGAAAACCAAATAAAAATCTTGAGTGATTGAAAAAATTTCTTTTGTTAATTTTCACCCCCCGTGAGCGTTAAGTTTTTATTAGTGAACTAATAGTAAGATCTCTTTCGATAATCATAGCTCGCCACCGGATACGGCTCGTATCCAAGAAGTTAAGCAGACTGTAGTCAGCAGTTTCATTAAACAGATAGTGGGTAGGTAGAACCACTCACGAACTATCTCGCTTCGTCGAATTACCGCGAAATAGTTTTCCCAAGTCCAACGGTTTCTTGATAATGTCTTGAGCAATTAGACGTACTACCTTTACACTACTTATGTAACTACTTATGTATCTATCTACATGAGTTGTTATCCTTATCATTTCTTACCCTTTAAACTTAGATCTCAATCTCGTTAGGTTGAAAGTAATTAAAACCTTACATTTAATTGTAAGTTTAAGTATTTGATTTTATTTCTTCATAGCGCTATTTTCCTCTTCTCCCAGGAAGATGTTTAAATCTTCCGAAGTAAGAAAAAAAAAGTAGATAGAAGCAGTAGCAGAAGTTAGGTAAGACGGGTACGGTTATAGGTTCAAATCATTTCGAACTTTATTCGAGTTTTCTTCGAGGGTGAAATTAAAAAGTTTAGAGCGACGATGAAAGGAATCTTTTCTTCGATGCCTATAAGACTGCCCTTCCGGACAGGTTTCTTTCTGTTCCTCGTCCCTTTTCCTACCTAGCTTTTCGATTTGGAATTCTTTAACGTCACCACCGACAGCGATAAACTTTTCGAAGGTTTGCCTCTTCCGATGGCATCGTGCTTAAGAAATGGAAAGTCATAAGTCTGGGAAGGATCGATTACGATAACGTTAAGACCCTCAACGAATGTCGAAAAATAGATGGGAACGTCGTAAAGCATAAAAAGTCGGCTTAAATAAATCTTATAATCCCTAATACATCTAGGATAGAACATAAGTATACTTAATACGTATTCTACCAAAATTGTTTGTGTGGAAACGGCATTTTATAATTATATTAGATAATTAAAATGTTAAAAGAAAGACATTTTTGAGAGATAATATAGGAATAATGACTTTAGATTGTAATTAAATTTCGTACGATTAGTATTTCTATATACGTTTCTTAGGATTAAACTTTAAATCGAAAGATCGAAACTCGTTTGTTGCTTTTAGTTGAAGTGGAGAGTGAAGAGGACAAGGAGATTAGACTGAAGCGGTTTAGAACGGATTCGTAAGTTGAAGCGTGCGCGAGCTTACGAAGCTTATGTAAATACTTTGATAGTTTTCTTAAGAAAGAAAGACAGAGAGACAGAGAAGACCGACCCCTCTGTCTCTTAAGTTTCCGAACAGAGTGATGTGGCTGAACTGCAGGATGTGACGTCACTTGCGAGTCCCCTTCTACCCCCCCCCCTCCTCTACCTATCCGTACGTCGTGTTTTCCGACAATGTAACTTACGGCGAGGTTAGATACAAAACTACCCTCTTTGTTTCGTAGTCACCGAACCAAGAAACCTTGTCACGAACTTGCTAGTTCGACTTGCTTTCAGTTAATAGTTCTTTTCTTCTAACATTTATAGTTCTTCGAGATTTAACTAACTAATCTTACGTTTCTCTCTAACTTAATGTTTAGTTCTTGTTTAAACGAAATACAATGATATAGCAAAAATGAAAAAAAAATATATTACACGAATAAATCAATGAAATGAATTGTTGCAATTAGGAATAATTTCTATCGCATTTATCAAAAAGAAAAAATCTAATACCGCGACCTGATTTAAATACGAGCTATGTGAGATCAACGTCGGTGAAAAGGGTTCGAGTGAACACAAGGAAATGCGGATTGTGGAGTAAAATTCGTCGAACCTGTAATCCTAGGCTCCTTTCTCTGGTCCCTAAGACGCTAGACGATCCTAAAGATCTTTTGACCTGGAAACGTGCTTGCTTCCGCGAGACTTCCGGATCCTTATCCAGCATCAGCCGACATCTCTGCTTCTAGTACCGAAATCGCGAATGGCTTTAGCATCTCTGAGTGAAGAGAGTGAAAGGAAAGTCGTGCGTTACTACAGATATTCCACAACGTCGTCTTTCGTCTCTCGTTTTTTCGATGAAACGAACTAAAGGTAAGAAAAAAACAAGGATAAAACAAGGCTACTATACATATATACACGTGTGTGCATATACCTTTACTTATTTTCATGCACAAATCGATTCTTTGACACTGAAAAGCGTTCTTATGCTTCGCTTCTTTTTCCCTTTCCTTCCCTTCCCTTCCCTTCTCTTCCTACCGAATCTAAAAGCTCAAAGAATCTTTTTAGAAAAAGTATTTTATATCCTCGAAAGAAAATGGAGACAAATTCTTTTGCCGTCGTAAAAGAACGGAAGATCGAATTTGGAAAATGGAAAATTTTACGTACTCGTTCTCATCGAAAATATTTTATATTCTATTCGATTTAAAAAGTAATTATACTTCTAAATAAAGAGTTTACCATACAAGATGTTCGAAGGATATTTTTTGTCGAGAAAATAAAAACCATAAGACGACTCTAATGGAACCTTGGCACGCTGCATTAATGCAATATCGCACAACGAAAAAATTGCATACATATTGAAAACTTTAGTGAATAATAAATTCATAGTTTTCCAGTTTAATAAAGCGAATTTTAGGACACCCTTTGTATAGTCTGGATATTGAATTTCAATAAATACAAGTGTTAAGAACCGAAGTAATATATTTTTTTTTTCATTTGCATTATTAAATATTTCGTTTTCTATTCTTTTCGTTAAAAAAAAGAAAAAATAACCAATGGAAAACATTTTCTGTTCATTCCTACGTTATAATTGTAATGAGAAATTGTTTCGTTTATTCGCAACACGAGTAATACCTCGCTCAACAAAGCATAATGTTTTTGTTCGTTTAATATTATTTTTTATATATTAATGTAAAAGCTAACGAGCATTTCTAATTATTTTTTAATCATTCACGAATATACATTTACAGACAAGTTATTGCTTCAATGAATTTCTCACATTCTTATTCACATCAGAAAATACAAGCGGTGAAACTGTGTAAAATCGATGCACCTACAATTACCTCTAAAAATATTCGGATATTAAAATATGATCATGCTGATGGCTTCACATGTAGGTTGTCTTCAAAGTAATCAACTTGGTTATCAATAATTAATATATGACCTATCGTTAAGCAAACAATAATTATAGTCATATTTCAATGTCCAAATAATTTTTAGAGTAACTGTATAGAGACTATATAATTTGAACGAAGGAGTTTGTATGCCTGAACCAAACAAGGATCCATTTTATTAAGTCGAATGTCCATTTCTATCAGACCGAAATAGTAAATGTAGCTGCCTTTCGAATTTAGGGTAGATGGATCTACGTAATAGTGGCATTTCTGTGAAACCGAAACTGCAGAGTATAGTTTGCAAGCAGGCAAGCAAGCAAACAAGCGTCTAGTAGCCTATTAAAGTCCGTGTTGTAACGTCGAAACTGTTATGGAGAAAGGAGAGCCTTACTCTAATTGTAAGTGATCGATGAATGTGCTTCAATGTGTTCGAACATGTTTCGTTCACGACTTATGAGTCATCAATCGAATTCGAATAGAAATGTCTTATGTAACATCTTTACTGATCATACATTTTATGTAAATTAATTGTAGTTCAGGGTTATCCGTAGTCAAACTACAAGCTAAAATAATTTAAATATGCAGTTCAAACCATCTGACCGATTAATCAGAAGGCTGTTGCGCATTTTTTTAATAGAATAAAATAGGAAAATGAATAAAGAAAAATTGAAAGAAAGAAAATGAATAAAACGTCGAGTTACAATATAAAACTTCAAACGAAATTGAAAAAGTCTACTTCCATTAAAAGTTTCATATACAGGGAGAGAGTTAGAAAACGTTCTCGACGATCGTATAAGACACTTCCGGCTATGAGTGTTTGAAAAATCACGGTTTGCTTTAGAATTTCTCGCGTGAAGCCACATGAAAAGCTTGTTCTCGTACAAGCGATCAACCGTGGAAATTGTAGAACGTTGGGGGTGACGAGAGAACGACGATAAGCCGACCGCAAAAGCTTCAGGAATGAAAATCCCCCCTTCCAAAAAAAGAAAAATACAAAATAATATTAAAAAAGAAATGAAAAAGAAAGGAAAAAGATAGAAAACAAAATGTAAACGCAGGTAGATCGTAGAAAAGCGACGGCACGTGTCAATTGCCTGACCCGTTTATAAACTATTTTTTTATCAAATGGGAAAAAATCTGAAAAACGTTAAAGCGCGGAAAGAGAAAGAGAAAGAGAGAGAAACCGGACGTCAATCAAACAACGTAGACGTTGGTATTCGACCATCGACGGTGGATAATCCAAAACTCACAGCTGTATCGCAACTCCACCTACCCCATACTATAATAGAATTCTCTCATGAAAAACGTACGCACGGTTGTTGTTGTTCCAGAAAAAAGAGAAAGAGAGAAGGATAGGGAAAGTTAGCGTGCAAGAGAACAGCTGATTGAAATTACACGAGCGTCCTATACCTATGTGTTGTGTTCCACGTATAGTGTGTTTTCTAGGAAAAGTATGAGTATCCACGAAGGGTAAGAAAAAAATGTAATTTTGCGAGCAACCTAAGGGTCGACACCTTCTTGCACGCTATCATTTTTATACGTCGTTAGTAGGAGTTCTAAGAACGCCGAGTATACAGGGTGAACCCTGTCATGAAAACAAGTTCTTCTATTCCTTGCCGAAATCCTCTCTCAGGGTCCGTCAGTAAAATGATAAAATACTTGTGAAATAAATTAAATTCAACTCGTTTTTTAAGCTACTCTGTAAAGTACCTAAGAGTAAATTTAAATTTGTCATGAAAATGATCTTAAGCGATTGCAATGATCCGTTAAAATTGAACCGATCGTAAATAGGAAGATCTGAGCATAGGAATACTACATAGGGCTCGTGTACCTTGGATCCTGAAATCGCGATCATTTTTTTCTTTTCTTCTCATCGAGAAGTTACGAGTGCAAGGATTACGACGCAGTTCTACCGGTGCACCGGTGCACACCATGAAGAAGAAAAAGAAGAAGAAGAAGAAGAAGAAGAAGTAGGTTGGTTGTAACTGGCGCGCGTAGGTACTACAAAATATACCGGTCCCTTACTCCACACACTCACACAAACACAAACATCCTACTACTGGTCACAGTACGTGCGAAAGAAAGAGAAAATGCACACCGCGTGGATGGTCGAGTGTACACGCGGTATTATTTACGGTGGAAGTTGCAAAGTGAGAAAAATTACGTTGCCTCGGTTGGCGGCCGGTTTCGCCCGAGACAACGGTGTGCTTTATGCCGGTTCCTACGAACGTATACGTACTCTGCGGTCTCCAACGAATGAGAAAAGGAACAAGAGTCCGAGCTTGATGATGTTTACGAGTTTTTATCCGTACTCTGCAACATCCCTTCTACCGAGCGTTTGTAACCGTGCTTTTACCCTGCTATGGTGGTATACTAGCTGGTCCCTTTTTTTTCTTTTTCTTTTAAACCCCTATCCCTTTTTCTCTTTCTCTGTTTTTTTTTTTTTAACGTCCCAACAACAACTCTCACGACGAAACTTGCACTAACCGCGATCGCGTACAGCTTTACGGAAAACGCATACCTCGAATTCTTATTCCTTGTAACTGTCACCATATTACACACATTTGCACGCATACACGTACGCGTTCTTAATTCACTGACCTCGTACATCCTTCTTATGGCGACAGTGCGAAATATACATTCCATAATTCTTAACTCTCCAACGGATTTTACATCTCATGTAATCTGAATTATGAAAAGCTTGAAAAATGTCGTAGTCGTCGTCGTCAGCAACGTCGTTGTAGTCGTTCATCGTAGTTTATCGATTCTACGAAAATCTACCTAACGAATAATATCATATTATAAGCTTAAACTGTATTTATTTCCGTCGCGAATATTAGGAAGAGAGAGAGAGAGAGAGAGAGAGAGAGAGAGAGAGAGAGAGAGAGAGAGAACTGTATTTCCGTATTTTCTAGATCTATCAGAAATAAGAGGTTAAAACAAAGTTTGATACATCCGGTTGGTTAACTAGAGCACGTAAAAATCGATGGGCCCGATAATTCAAGCCGGATTTTGGTAGTTTCGTGCCAAAATTTTCTATCGTTCATGTTATAAGAAAAAGATAAATCGCGCGAGCGTGCCGGGCGTCGGCTATTAAAGCGTCGTTAGCATCGATTAGCTTCGCAAATCTCGAATGTGCTGCTTGGCTTTTCTTATAGCTTGATTTTTTTTTTTCTTTTTTTGTATATTTCGACACAAATTCAACGAACAGTCGAGTTTCCTGTTTTTTAGGCATCCTTGTCTTACTCTCTCATTTTTTCTTCACCAATATTACGAAACAGTTACAACGTTCAAATAAAAAATTAGTCGAACACGGAGTGCATGTAATTGAAAATTAAGATGACGAGTTAGAAAAAAGTAACAACATCGTTAGCTAAAAAATAAGGCAAAAACTAAAGAAAATGTAAGCACAAAGTTACGTGTCAATGTATAGAATAAATCGAAAATCGATTTCTAAGACGTAGGTAGACGTGTTGATATTTCCCTTCTTTTTCTTCCTTACCTTTTTCCCCATAAAAAGGTATAGAAGAAAAATCTCGCAGAGCTCTTCTACGCGTAATGTTGTAACGACTTTCCCCGAGAAAAAGTCAGCTTTTTCAAGACGCCGTTGACTATGCTCCACTTTCCAAGACGACGCGACACGATGAAAAGAAAATACCGGACGTCCTTCGTGCTATTCGCCTTCTCGATTATACTTCCTCCCTTCTCCTTTCCTATCCACCTCTTTCTTTATCCTCCCTCATTCCTCATTTACTTCCTCTGTCTTGCTTTTTTCTTTTCTTTTTCCATTTAATATTTTTTTATTCCTCTTTGGCCACTCCTTCTTATTCTTATTTTTTTTCTTCTTCTTCTTCTTCTCCTTCTTCTGCTATTTCTTCGTTCTCTACTACCTTCATTTCGTATTTCGTCGAAAGCTCTTAAGGGAATTCCGCTTTACTGGTCTATTAAACTGAGTGGTGATATTCGGTTCTCTTCTTCCCCCTCTTCCGAAAACCTCCCAGATCTTTAAGACCATTTTTGCCGTAGTCGTCGTCGTCGTCGTCGTCGTCGTCGTCGTCGTCGTCGTCGTCGTATATCGATGTCCTATACGCGACGATCATTATCTCTACCAAGTTCGTAAACATTTCACTGACCGTATCTACAACGTTCGGATCTTATCGATGCCCTATGTATCGATATATATATATATTAAATGCGACTTTTTTTATTTTCCCAGAAATTTTTATGAATGGTCTGTGTCGTTTACATAACAGATAAATATGCGAGGTTTTTTATTATCGCGATATTATTACGAATTCTAACAGACGTGATGTAGATAAACGCTTATTGTTAGATAAATTTGAAGTTATGTACTCATAAATGTATCATCTTTTATTTGTTATTGCGTTCAGATAATTAGCTTTTCAAATTTTTATCTTTCTTTCCCTTGTAATACTCGTAAACGTTTAATTTTAAATAAATCAAATTAACGTAAAAATAAACGATATGCTTCATTCGGTTCAAGTTTCATGTAATTTATTAGCTGATTTTCAAAATTTGTTATTTTCCTTTGAAAATGTGGATATTTCGGACGCGGTACGCGTGTTTTATGCACATAAAACGAATATTCACGCATGTTTGTATCTTCTTTTCTACGTAAAAACTTTCCTAGGGTTACTTTAGCGGGATAAAACTTTTTCTTTTCACCCTAAGCTTTCTCCCTCTCTTTCTCCATCCTGTTCTCCTTTTTTCTCGAAGGCTCTGGCTATGAGGTTAACGCTACGAAGTCGTAGAAAAGAAATTGTTGCTAAAGAAAGGAGAAAAAACGTGAATGTATGGAAAACTTTGCTCTTAACCGCGAAACCAAGCAGACCAGTAGTCTCTGAATTTATTTTCCATCTCGTTCTGGCTTTTCAATTATGTTTTCTCGTCGAGAGACTCGTGCGTCCCCTTTGTTTCTTTATTTTTTCTTTCTTCCTTTCTTCTCGGTTCTCGTGACTCGTCTTGGTCTTGGCAAAAGTTAAATGTTGAAATCATTTTCTATGCGGGTTAACATTTTTGGATATTTCAGGAAAGTGCTGCATGTTTTAGCTTTTTAAAAATAATAAATATAATGCAGCGGAAGTAAAAAGCGAATTCGTATTATTGCAATTATTTGCATACTAAAATCCTTTCTAAATTCGAAATTACGAAATTTGTAAAAGTTGCAATGTACTTTTAATAATTTAGTTGCCAAAAAAGAAAAGAAATAAAAGATTAACTTTTGTCAAATAAAAAAGTAGAAACAATTGATCGTAGATATAACGATTCGTATAAGTCCCATATTGGTTAAACTAAAACTACGAGGAAGACCAAAAGCCGAAGATTGGTGTTTAATTGTTAAGGGCGAGACTCGTTCAAATTCCGCGGTCACGTTGGGCGGTTAAGCGTATTCCATTAACTGGAGATGCAATTAGAAATAAAGGAGTTTGCTAGAATACCTGCGATTCTCTCTTGCTCACCCCTCTCAGCGTCCTTATATACGCTGTGTGCTGTCGTCGTCTTTTCGTCCTGTTTTCCACCCCCACTAGCATCGTCAACGTCGAGCCAGACAGCTAGTCTGCCAGCTAGTCTGCCAGCTAGCCAGGCTACCAGCCCTTCTCCAGTCCTTTCTGTTCTACCTTAACCCACCCCTCTCTGTCTACCCCTCATCCTTTCGTTGGCTCACTGGTTGGACGCCATTGTGGGAAATAGCGGTGGAAAATATTCAACTGGTGCAAATTGCCTGCTCTTACCTGGAAAACGTATAAGAAGGAATCTCATTAAATTTCTCGTCCCTATATTCGTCTACAATACAATCGTCGACAATTTATAATACAAATCAAAAAGCGAACAAGGGAATGAGGGAAAAATGAACGAGAGAATAATATAAAGAGATGGAGAAAACGTGCGAGTAAAAACCTTGACGAGTAAGCATAAAATTCGATATCCAATATTCGGGATCTGTTGAAGTGAATAAAACTGCCAGACTATATCGTTCACGTTTACTCCGTAACAATGGTGATAACGATTTAATGGGATCACTCCATAAATTTATGCGTTCTATGTGTACCCCTAATTATGATAGTGGAATAATTGTACGTACAAAAAATCTATATTCAATTATTATTTATAATCGTAGAAAACTAATATTAATCAGATTAAAATAACTGATATAATATTATCATTGACGAGACTGTTTTAGTTTTGTATTTGTAAAATTCGATTATATTTCTATCGAATGATTATATTCAAATATTTCTGTATCTTTCCTCCGATAAGTTAAGCCTATTAATTATTGTCAGCTATCGATATTCCGTGATTGGCACCGCTAAGGTAGCAACCGCGCTATGTCGAATATCGGTATAGCCGAATTTCAAGCGGATGCTAATTGCTGCCACATTTGCACCGCAAGTGTGCCACTCTGGGATGGTAATCAGTATTAATTAAGAGCGTGTCGCGTATTTGTCGAAACTTGACTGCCGATATATCCTAGGGATTTCTGGTCTATCTTTCAATCCTTTGATTTCAATCGGAGATCCTTCAATCTTAGCCTTCACTAAAATTAGGTTATTCGTTTAATATTCAAGATAGAAAAATTCAATGATTATATATTAATATTTACTACGCGATACACACAAAAAAATAATCCTTCGAAAGAAAAATGAAGAAATGAAGAAACAAAGAAAGATTATTAATTAAAATCGAATGTGCTCATTCATTTTTGGAAATATTCTACAATACGGATGATAATTCGTAGAGGGGTCGAGGAAAATCTAAGCGACGACGTCGCTTACGAACCGCGACGGAAATTAACAGCGTCGAGTGATAATGGATACTAATTAACATCGACAGCGTGAAAAGAGCCGATGTCCGCGCAGTTGGCCTCATCATAAAGACCCCTCCTTCTCTCCCCTACCACTTCCCCTTTTTCCCGCTTTCTCCCCCTTACTCTCTCTCTTTCTCTCTACACTTCACCCTCGTGCTCCCTCTTCCGCTCGGGACCCCGTCTACGTTGCGCGAATAATCACCAATGCGAACGAAGCACGAGTCGTGCTCAGAATGCCGGCAAAATCGAAAGTAACGATATGCCAAGTAATTATTATTTTGATCGTCGAACTGTAAGGACGAGTCTCTCTTTCTCTCTCTTTATCTCTGTGTGCGTGTTTCTGTCTGACACAAGGAGGGTGGTAGATAGAGACGCCTGATGTTTGATCATGCTACCTCATTTGTCTTCCGATTCTTTGCACACGATTGTTATTACGAGACAAAGTCATGCGTTGAATGATAAAACGTTTCGAAAGGAAGAGAAAAATAATACAATGGAATAATTATTTTTGTTCGAGAATAGAAATGAAATATTGATCATTCTGATAGAAAATATATGAAATTGATTTATTTCAAATATAAATTTAGAAATAGAATATAATGCGCGCGTAAACAGTATGGAAAAATTCATGAGGAAAATAATCAATATGTACATATTCTTTTGTCTTATAGAAAAAGATTTGATTACATTGTAAGGCATGTCCGTTTAAAAATATTCAAATAAATTAAAGTCGGTTGACACTTTGCGTTTCTGCATTATATGCCAATGGGTAGATATGAATTGAAAAGATCTTTGCTATCGAGGACTTTACGAGACAGATGTTTCTTTCTTCTGTAATTATCTTGGTAAACTTTCGAAACTCTATTGTTCGTACAACGTGTACGTACACGCTGAGCTACAGAAGGAGGGCGGCAAACGCGTCTCACCAGACTTAGCCATTTGCGGAGGCCATTTGCTCGTCGGAGGGTTTATCTCTGTAGCCGAGCAAGCAACCAACCAACCAACCAACCAGACAGGCAGGCAGGCAGAGGCAAGCAACGAGCCTGTACATCCTCCTGCCTTCCTACTCTGTTACATTCCTACACGCGATTCTCTCCAAGTATCTGATATACATACATATGTATAGTTATGTATATGTTGGTATAGAACTGTCGTCCCATTTGCAACATTGCGAAATTTACTTTAATAATAATCCATTCGTCTCTACAACTGTTAAATTTCTCATATCAAACGTAAACCTAAATTATTATGTTCTCCGTGTAAATTTTTGTTAACTGTAATGTCAGTCGTATTTTTTTATTTTAGTATAATTAATGAAAGATTTCGATTAAAGATTTTAGGAGATTAATTCTAAAAGTGATTTTTTCGAATTATGTAGAAAGTGTCGAATCCAGCATAAAACAACAAACGCGGGTTTGGAACATTCCTAAATTAAGAGGAGAGAAAATATATGGTGTTGGCATATGTGTGGCATACGTGTATACGTATAGAATGCGAGATAGTAGAATTGGCAGGAAATTGCAAATTGGCAACGAGTGCGCGAGAGTCGGTCGCGGCTGCTACCACTGCTGCTAGCATTGCTGCTTGCACTCTTGCTGCACTGCTCTGCTCGCCATTTGGGTAGCACGAAATAACCCGACCTGCAAATTGAAACCGGTCGCTGATAGATCCGAGCAAGAGTGCGAGAAGGAAAGACAAAGAGGAAGAGAAATAATCGGTCACGTAGTACGAACACCGTGACGATCGAATATTTTCACTTGTAAATAAAAAAAAGTGAACGAGTAATATTTTTTCGGCAATTTTATCTCGGCGATTTATTATTTTTCCACTTTCAATAATTCTATCAATGCTGTATAGAAAAATATTAGGAAATAATCCAGCAAAAGAAATAATTAAAATTGTTGGTCATTAATATAAAATATTGCAACGCATATTTAAAAATATTGTACAGCAAAAAAAATACTCAAAAGATACGAAAGGAAAACATATATATATAATATATTTAATTTATTAAATATTTGAAATATTTTTCAAATGCATCATTTATTTTATTTTAGAATCTACCGTTAACTTTAGTAATCATCTAAAAAGCGTATTCCGCTTTTCACACAGGGTCGCGGAATTATTCTCTAATATTTATATTAAGCTAATGAATTCATTGTATTCTCTTTTGTTATATATTTTTAACCGAGAATATATGTATACATTTTAGTTAGACAACATTCGAGCAAATATAATAATTAAATTAACAGAATGACAGTATTCTGTTCTCATATTCAAGCACAAGTTTAGCTTTACTATGGGTAGATCGGGCATGTTAGGTGTTAGTAACTGGAAAATTCGAGAGAGAAAGAGAGAGAGATGCTGATAGAGAGGACGAGGGTCTCTGGAAATTTCGTAGGACAAGTACGCTTGGTAACGCAACGCGTTGTCACGAAATACAGTCATGGGGTATGTTCGGCCTCAGGGTAGTGGGAAGCTCGGTGAGCAGACCAGGGTGCAAACGAGCTCCCCGGAGGTTCGTATTCACGGTTTGCCCGAGCGCACGATTATTTAACTTTAATTAGAAGCGTCGACCTATCGCTCGGTTCGCACAACCCAAGAGCATCATCGTCGACGAACTATTCTCTTATACTCGACTACTTTCCATTCTCCTTTCTTGTTTCACACTTTTAAATATATCTTAATATTTATTCATTTATTAATTACGAATAGATAGATAGCAGCATTTCAAACACCTGGTATATGTTTATATTTTTAAATTATCGTTCTTTTTTTAATATCATTCCTTTCCCTAGATGCATATACGAGTTCACAGTCGTTTTAAAAAATGTGAATTTATAAATTGACGATCGATAATTTGACGTGTATCTATGGTACGTTAGAAGTTGCTGTTACGTGCTAATAATTTGTGTGGAATGACGAAGTTTCGACAGGGAGCGTAGTTAAAACACAACTAAATTACCTTTTGCCGCGGTAGAGAATAAAACGATGGTGGTTCATAGTATTAGTGCCGTCGGGGGTACGTAAAGATTAAAACTCTTGCGCCAGAGAGAAAGGTAATAGAGGAGATATTTTCCGAGTTTTAAAACTAGCAGCAAGTCTACGCTGGCATCCGGAAGCGTGCCAGAGATCTTGAGTGGCGTTAAAGGAAACTTCTCGGAGGGTTCTCGCGTAATTCCATTTTCATCGTGGACGTCGATATCAAAGAAAAGTCTTTGATCGAGGCCACATTTTACACGCTTCGTTTCCATCGGTTGGGGTGATCAACTCGAGTGATGCCCGAGCGTCAAAAGATTTCTAAGATGGTTAAGAATCATCATTTGATATACGACGATATATTTTCCTATGTGTGATGGAGAGGATTCTCGGATCAGTAGATCTATCCACTCATCCTTTTGATAGAAAAGATAAAATTAATGGATACTTGACGACGAGTGAAGGAATGTGAGTTTTTTCCATTTTCAAAGGTCTGTCACGCTCTATCATTAATTCGGACGGTTAGGAAGCCCTTCACCTTACACCTAGGTGGGAGGAAAGAAAAGGAAATGTTCCGCTCTTGGCGTACCGTGGAATATGCATCAAAATGGCGGAGAACGCGAGTTTCTTTGTTCTCGCTTTCTCGGTATAGTAGCAAGGGTGGTAGTGTCGGTGGTGTTGGTGGTGGTGGTGTTGGTGGTGGTGCTGCTGCTGCTACTTGCTGGCCGCAAAAAAAGGAAGGAATTATTTATGATAGCTAGCTCGTACTCTCCCTTGTCGAGACCTAGAAAGAAAGAGAGATAAAAAGAAAAAGAAGAAGAGAAGGGTAGTGGGTTGAAATTGTAAATCGGTATCAGTCGTTGTCGTCCTTCCTCTTCAACTCGTCGTTCCTTCTTTCTCGTGTACCGTTCCTGCTAACGCGTAGAAAAAGCGTGCTCGCGTCAGCAGGTGAGAGCCCGACATAAATCTTTCCTGGGACTCCCCTCTTCTACTGAAAAATAAACCTTCCGCTCTTTTCTCCTTGCGACGGCACCAACTGGGCTGAGTTGGGCCGTCCCGGTTCGTCCCGGACCCGGCCTCGTCTCGTCTCGTCTACTGTGTTTCCTACTGTGTCTACTGCTACTATCACACAAGAGTAGAGAGAAAACTTTTCCATCCTTTGTGTCGTTCCTTGACCTCTTCCTCTTAGTTTCACTAACCGTTTGTAAGATAAAGAAAGTATTCGAATTTTTGTGTCAGAGATCTTCCTCTCTTGCCGTACTTCCTTCCCTACAAACGTTATCTTCAAAGAATAGACAAAGAGAATTTCTGAAGAACATTTTCTACAACGATCTATAACGATTTTCTTATAGGATAGATTTTACTATGATAAACAGAAAAAAGAAAGAGTTACAAATTATTTCATCTACTAGAATTGACGTAGTACTCAAAGGTAAAACGATTGGAATGTGAAAAAGGGGAGCTTTCATCGATGTTCTTTGAAGTAGAAATGAACACAGTTTTCGAAGACGTAGTATGATACTACTACGGTAAAACTGAGTTTACTCTTACTCGAGAAATCCCTTCGGTCCTACACTGCTATCTAGGTGTATTTAGTTTACTTTTCTTTTTATCCCTCTGTATGTAACGAATCCGTAGACAATGTTGAGAGAAAGGGATAAAGATACTAGATAGGAGGAAACAAGTAAGTGCGTCGCTGAGGGAAAAGATGAGCCGATGAGAAGCGAGAATAGAAAGAGAATAGAACGAAATAGAAAAAGAAAAAATGAGAGAGAGAGAGAGAGAAAAAGGAAACAGACGCTAACATTGCTAACAAACGGTAGCTGCGAGCCAAGCAAAGAGCAGGAACCTTCACTTTCTGATTAAACAAAACAGCTTCCTCTGTTTCCTTGTATGCGTATTTACCTAACAAATATGTATATGTGTGTAGAGTCATGTATTGCGTATATGAAACTTTTGATAGTTCTCTACTATCCAAGTTTACCAGGATACCTCCTGTGCACATAATATATACCATACGAGTTCCTAGTTTGCTTGTGTTATAACTTTATGATCGATGGAGTTCATTTGATCAGAAATTGCACTTGTTGAATAATTAATGTAAGCTAGTGGAAACGCACGTTTCTTCGAACATATATATTTTATTCTTCAATATTTCATTATATTCCTAATAATGCATAAATACTTTATATATATCACGTTAATGATTAGGAAAGTTAATATTATTAGAAGCGAATAATGATAACATTCGAGCTCGCTTGTAATTATTTCATTTTTAATTTCTTTTTAATACTCGAACTCTAGTAATACTAATAATAGTAACAAGAAGATAAACGCATAATACATATACAGACGACACTGTTGAGTCTCTGCTCGAATGGGATTATCCACGTGTTAGCTTAACCCAAATACGAATAAGGTTTTCGAGATGAGAAGGTGGAATAGTAGGAGAGTAGAGAAGAAAGGGGTTGAGTAGCGGGTGACAGGCGGGGGAAGGTCGAGGGGGATAGAGTTCACGAGGCGGTGGTGCTTTAAGCGTTGCGTGACATTACGTAGTTTTAATTAACGCAGTTGCCGCAACCTCGTAGGAAAGGTGCCTATTAACCGCGTCGTTGCAGTCGCGATGGCATTTTGCCTCGACGCTTAGAAGCCGCATTACTCGCTCCTAGTCGGAAGATCGTCTGGCAAATCCGGAGATTCTGCCACCAGCACAACGGTGACTATGCGACTGTGTGTTAGTATGACGAGAGTGAACGAGAGAAAGATAGAAAATCCGCTCCAAGTTATAGTCGGGGAACTGGGAAGATTTATAGAATTGAATAATAGAGATATAGAAAAAGAAGACCAGGGAGAAATTAAACACGTTAAAAGACTGGACCATTCGATGGGATGTGCTCTACGATCTTGACATCGTTGAGATATAAAATTCAATTTTGAAAATATTTTCTTTCTAGATGCAATCAGTCAAGTAAAAGCTTCGGTCCTGTGAGAAAAGAAACAGTAAAAACAAGACCATCGACAACAACATGAAGAACAAAAACAAGAAGAAAACAACAAATGTTGCGTTGAACGCAACTGGACGTTTCTCCGATAAAATACGGAAACGTTTCGTACGTTCGATCGACACCCGAGCGACGTGCTAGTGACGGTAGAAAAAGAGAGAGAAGGGTACGTAGGTAGAGATGGGAGTGTATAAAACACATCAAAAAATAACAGAAACGCGAGAATTCTATAATGAAGCCAAACAAACGCATTTAATGCACCTTTATACTCCTAAATCGCTTTTCACTCGGAGGATAACAAAAATTTCAATTTTACGCCTGTCCGAACATTCCTACCACCCTTTCATCTACTTCCTCCTTCAATTTCGGGCAAGGTTTAACGCGTACGCGTGGTATTTGTCGACGGCTAGTGTGAAATGAATTTGTTTCGTTGACAGCATGTTTTTGTTCCTTTTACTCTTACGCTCGTTTAAATAAACTTTTTTAACCTCACACAATGAGTTTGCAAAAATAAATTTATAAGATCGAATCCATTGAACATTGTTCAACTATAATGGCGTATCACTCATTTTAGAAATAAATTAAAACTTGCTTACTATCTAACAATAGATGATTTTTTGTTGTTCTATTTTTGCAATAATTTAAAGTTTAATCACTGTCGTCATTTTAGCCAGATAAAATGAACAAAATCGATGGGGCTTAATCCTGGGTATCTTAAACTCAAGTCTACGCTTTCCAACAGATCTGTCTTATTTATTGTTATACTAAAAAAGTAAATGAAATTGTATAGGATTTAATTAATACTGCAAATACGAGAAGAGAATGATCAGAAAGAAGAAAGATAAAGAATCCCATAAGAGGCTCTAAGAGTTAATCGAGAATCGATCCACTACTCTAAGGACGCGAATCGAAAGGCCAAGGGCCACTTTAGCGTCTATATAACGAGTCTTCGTATTCTCCAGCGTAAAAATGCTTCTTACAGTAATCGTGATATCCAAGGTACGCGCACGTCCTGCTGCTTTAACAGAGCATGCAGCACGGTATGGCCTTGTTGGTGCTCGCCGTGGGGGGTGAATCGTTCACGTCGGGAGCTTTCGTTCGGTTCGCGTGCACCCTGTGCACGCCCTTTATGCGTGTAAGGGAGGGCGATGATGGAGGAACAGGAGGACTTGGGGGGACGGGAGAAGGAAAGAAACTGCTTGGTATACGAGGCCGTGTACAAGACGGAATAAGGGACCACCAACAGAGTTCGCCTCCGTTTGCCAGACCCGGCTGATTGTTCCTTCTCTACCGTTATGGTTACGTTGGATAATGTATCTGGATTTGCGCCTCCTACTGATTCCTTTTCTTTGTCTTTCTCTTTGTCTGAAGTTACCTTTATTATACTATACAAGAATTCCTTTAATAAACATTCATTAGTAGGACTACTTTAATCATTTTCATTTGAAAAATCATGAATCGCTTTTACCGATTACCTGATTCCAGCGTGAACAAAAGAAGAAAAACTGATAAATGTCGTTATTAAAAAACCATACAGATCCAGGTTGTAATCCTTTGAAAAATTAACACGATCGTATAAAAAAGTATTATAGAATATCAATGAAATCTAGAGTTTGAGAGTCGGTGGTAGAGGTTTCGCGAGCATTAAAATGCAAGCACAAATTCGTAGGAAGGAGCTTTTTACGCGATTCGTCGACGCACACATATATATATATATATACCTAAGCGCACGCACACGCATACACGGAGTAGTAATTCAACGGTATGTAGCTACTATTCCTGTAGTATACGTAGAGAGAGTTCTGCGGCGATAAAATCCTCGGCATTCCTGGCTCATTAAACGACGCGCGGCACGACAAACAGACGCCGGTCTGGCAGAAAGAGAGAGAGAGAGAGAAAGGGAGTTCCCCCTGTTTTCTCCTTCTCTTTGGTTCACTCTGCTTCGATCGTATGCAGTGTCGAGGTGCTTGCCAAACCCCACGGAATTGTTTGCTGATGGCAAACAACGACCTAAAATATGAACGATATCGTTTGTGGTCCTGGGTTGCTTGGTATTGGTGTGAGTGCTACTACGTTACGTTTGAAAAAGAATAAGAAGAGAGAGAGAGAGAGAGAGAGAGAGAGAGGTATAGGGACGACGATCGATCGCATTCCGTCGCGATAATAAAAATGGGTCGTGTGTGGCAAATTGAAATACGTCGTGTCGCGTTTGAGAAGAGATGAGGAAAGCCCAGATCGGTAGTGCCAATGTGAGAACAGACTCGCGAAAAAGCTTTACTACTCCTTTTTTTCTTTCCTTCTTTATCTGTCTCTCTCTTTTTCTTCTACGAGAACGAGATTGAATTCTAGAAAACGTAACAGTATCTATCCTTCCTCTCTACCATTCTTTCTCTCTTGTTCTCTTTTTTTAACAGTACAACATCGAACCGCTGTACCGAACTTGAAATGGTCGAAATGAAAACTGTGAAGAGTTATATCGTTCTTTCTATTGCAATCGTTTTCTATATAAAAGAATATTCCCACAGATCTTCTTTTACTTATAGACTCATAGATGTCGTTTTTATAAACTCCCACGATGTACTTCTGTGACATACAGAAAATGAAGTATTCGGACGATAAAAAAATATGAGGTATTAAAAAAAAGTCCACGTAAAAAGTGTTTACTTTTTCCAAAATGAATAATGAAAATGCACTAACGGTTATATACGGCAACACACAGTTTACACATTCCTAGTTATGCGTATCGATACGTGGCTCTATAGTTGCTTACCGTTGAACGTGTGTACCTGGCATTAAACGGCGATAACGTCGAGCGGACGGCACGGAAGCGAGCTATTGAGGCCGTCGTCGGCTTAGTATGCCGGCAGTTCGCCCGCGGCTACGATTACGGCTAAGTGCATTTGCTCCCTGCCATAGGAGGATCGTCCAAGAGGATGAACAGGATAAAGAGAGACAGAAGCATTCCGAAACAGAGACGGATATACACGGATAGATAGAAAGAACGAACGAGGAGTTCTCTACACTCCAACGATGAGTTTAAAAATATCCACCTAAACCCTTTTCACTAGACGCATACACGAGCATAGAAAAGTAATTGACTTTCAAATCTGCCAAAACTTTGCCAAATGCCGATATTCTCAACTTGTAAACAACGATGCACAACTATCAGTTTCCACGTTGTAGCTCGCACGTGTACTGTTGTCCTCGCATCTCTTCCTACAACATTGGTTTCACGATTTCGCAGTAACTGTTCCACGTGCGACCTAATGAACGAGCGAACGGACGCACACTCCTCTCTGCGGTCACAACGAACGAGCGTGCAAGCAAGAGATTTTAGGGTAGGGAAGTGAAACGACGCGTGTATCGAGCGTGTATTTTGCCATCCTCGTTTTCCCACCTCATCCCTCGCATAGTAATACTTTTTATCCTACACCTACACCTCTCATTTCTTTTCCTTCATCGCTTTCTCCTATCCAAACTCACATTGAACGTGCACAGTTACCAACGGAAAACTTCCCAACCCTCCCGGTTTCTCCTGCCCTTTTTCTTTCTCCTTCTTTCTTTTTTTGCTCTCGCGTCGTATAAATAGATGGGTTTGAACGAGACCGTGAAAACTTGTGGTCTCGTTTCGAATAATTGGATTTGCCTCGAACGGGACCGAGAAACGTTGCTAACAATACGCTCGTAGGTAGATGTGTGTTTGCACGCTAACCACCCACAAACCCTATCTATCCGACCTATCCACTTTCCTTCTATCTTCCTTTCTTTCTTTACTTCTCACTTTCTTTCTTTCTTTCTTTCTTTCTTTCTCTATTTCTCGCAAGCTCCGATTCTCGCTGGTTTCTTCTTCTTTTTTTTTTCAAACTCTTTTGATAGAATCGAAAAGAATCGGGTAAACAGCGTTTCCTATCTTTCTCTTCGGATGTATTCACACACTCTGATGTTTGCTACTAGAAAGAGGATTTCTCACTGGCTAGGAAAAGATTTTTATCTTTCTTTTTTTTTTCTTCTTTTTTGTTTTGGAAGAAAGAAGGGTGTGGGAGTGCAGCTTGTTTTTCTGGATAGATGTAATTTTATCGTAAGTCGTACAAAAAAGTTCTTTCGCCGGTAATACTATTTATTTTCTTGTATTTTCCTGCGATTTTATTCGAAACGTGGAAAGAGGGCATTTGATTAAAAGAGAAAAAAGAAAGGAAAAATGGTGGGAGAGAAGCTACTTAAGTTAAATAAATATACTCTTTGTTGATCGTTCGCAAATTTAAAAGAATCGCGCCTAACGTTTCCAAGTCTCAACCTCTTGGAACGAATGAAGTTAAAAACGGTCGGACGCGGAAACTCGGTAAAAAGCGATTTAAGTAACAACCGCTCGAGTCTCCAAATGTATTCCTCCCATCTCCTACTTCTCTTTCTCTTTAGCTTTTCTGGAAGTCGCGTAGGAAGAGACGACGATGCTGCTTTGGACGTTCGTGCGCTGCATACCAACGTAATTACGCTTGGCTACGACCGCATCGTACCGTTACAGTTGACTCAAGCGATAATTTCTTTCAAACGACTGCTAACGATTTTGTTGAAAAACTTTTACATTTCGGATTAACCAATTCTACTTAATAATCCTGCAAGATTTATTTCTAAACTTTATGAAACTTTATTATTAGCCGGATTAATTAGAGATTATAATAAATATTTATAAAATACTAGAGAAAAAAAAAGAACACACAAATATTAAAGCAAATATTATTTTCACGAATCGCAATACTACGCCTCAGCGTGTCAATCTCTGTTCAGTAAACATAACTGCTCGAGCGATCAATTTTTGGTCGAACGGAATCTCCGAAATGAAAAACTCCCATATCATCTCTCTGACCGTATGAATGTAGTTTCAGTTGTATCATAGATTGAAATATTTTTTGAATACACATTACGTAACCTCTCGAACAAAATATTACGAAAAATATATAAGCGAACCTGTAAAATATTCAGAAAGATACTGGAACGCAGTTCCAGTTTCTTAGAAACATTGAAAGAATGATCAAGCTCGCATGAACAATGTAGGAATCAAGAAACCCTAGTACCAAAAGGTACAACCTTATTCGTAGATAATTTATGTAAGTAAGGAAGTACGCGTAGCTGGACTATTCGACCCTCCCGGTTGGTGCCTGTTCGCCGAACGTCGTCCTGGTGAATCATAACGATCGTTTGCATGTTCGCGTGTTCTTTATCCACCCTCGGAGAGACACGCGTCATGCAAACGAAGAGAGAAAAGTATTAGTAAAAAAGATAGAAAGAGAAAAAGATAGACAGACAGACAGACAAATAGAATAACGCACCAATGAACGCACCTAACTCGAACAGCTGACTAAGTGTGGAGCAAGAAAAAAAAGAGAAAAAAAAAGATACGCTATCGACTGCGAGAATCTTGGAAATTGTACTGTAGCGCGTGTATATGCGACGTCGAATTCGATTAGGAAGGGTAAAAGAGAAGGAGGAATGGGGCTAGAGGAAGAGGAAAAGGTGGAAGAAGAGAAGAAGGGGGAAGGTTATCGGTAGAACCCGTCCGATCGCTCGTTTGCATAACATTTATCGACGATCGCGAACGATAAGGTCGACGCTCCTTGTGTGCCCCGACGAACTAAGAAGAAGAAGAAGAAGAAGAAGAAAAAGAAAAAGAAGAAAAAGAAGAAGAGGGTGCGGAGAGAAGAGAGAAAGAGATAGGAGTAGGGGCAAGTCTGCAAATCGAGATGAACGATAAGAAGCAACGGGGGGAAAAGTTTCTCGTGCGAGCTTTCCTACGAACAAATTTCTCTCTTTTGAAAAGAAACCAGGCAGCACCAGCACCGGCACCGGCACCGGCAGCAGCAGCAGCAGCAGTCCTCTTTGCGATTCAAGATTCCCTATCTCTCTTTCTATTTTTCCTTTTTTTATCTTCTATCTATTTTCTTTTTCGTTGATTATAGAAATGGCGTTTCACTTCTTATATATCGCAGATAGGATAACCAAATGTTATCCCGGAAATCTTATTTGCGAATTAAAAATATGCAAATCGTATGAAGTAGGAGAAGGAAAGATTGCTATTCCAATTTAAGGAGAGATTTACTTTTAATCCTACCAGAATTTTTCCAATTACTCGATACCACCGAACCGATATGTCCGGTATAGTATCACAGAGAAAGATAGTTAAAGATAATGCGAGTGGAAAAGAAAAAGATAAAAAGGGGGAGGGGAGGGGAGGGGGTGGGGTACGAAATAAAAGTATAGAAAAGCAAAGTATCGGATCGTTCATTCGTTCGTTCGCCTCCCTGTAAAAAGGTTCGGAGTCGTCGCACGCGACTAATTAAAAATTACGGTTACGAGGTGCGCGCACGAGATCGTTCACGAGGAATGGAATAAGAGGGGGGCAAGAGTGCAAAGGAGGGGGGAGGGCTAGCAGCCAATTTGATTACCCGATAATAATTAATTGCTCGTTACGTCGCGCGAAGCGATGCAATTAATCACTGTCGACGAGTTTTCATTTTTCCTGCTGCCATCTGTCTCCCCTCTACCCCTCCACCCTTTCAACTTGCTATCCCTCTTTTAAACTCTTTCACTCTTACTATATATATATATATAGATATCTTTCTCTCTCTACTCCTTTTCTTCTCTTTTTATCTTCCTTCGGTCCGGATTCGAACATTCCTTTCACTTTTTCTTCCCCTTTCGTTCGTTGGGTCGTCCAGTTTCGAAGAGCGTCAGCTCGTGGTCGCACTCTATCATACGAAGTTCATTAGGTTGGACGTGTCACGATTGCGTGGGTGAGAGAGAAACGAGAGTACGCCCCATCAAACTGCAAATGCGAATCGTATTCGTAGCGAATTTACTGTCGACTCCTGCCCACGTAGTTGCGAGGGTAATATCGAGAAACGAAGATTAGTGTTGGTCGATGGTGTGTCCTCTCTTCCGCTCGCATATGCTGATAAACGAAGCAATGGGGAAGACAAAAAAATAGAAAGAAAAAAATCTGTTTAAAGCAAATCTGTATAGATTACGTCTGGTTTAGATAGCATCGCCACTTAATAAAAAAAAAAAAAACTATCGCGAAGGAAAGGTAGATAGGAAAATATTCGAAAAAGAATAAAAAATAAGAAACAGTTAAAGGAATAAAAAGGAAGTCTCATTGTCAGTATCTTCTGACCATGTGACGTAAAACCGCGACCACCGTCTTCAGAAGAATAAATTGAAACAAACGGGATCGGGATGGATTAGGGGGAACGGGGTTAAGCCAGAGGAAATAAGAAGCTAAAGAAGAATAAAATTGCATGCAAGGATGCACTCGACGTGATTATTAAGCGGAAGGTAAAGAGATTGCATAATGAAACAAGTTCTCCTTTGGTAAAAGAAATTGTGTGACGTTAGTTGGCGAGGACCGATAGGAGATAAAATTTTCTCGATATAAAATAGAAACTGTCCTAAAGCTTACTGTCCGCAAGATTCTTTTAAAAAGAAGTTCTATTTTAGATTTTAATAACATCGAATCAAACAATATGCTGGTTGTTTCCATCTAAATGAATCATACGTAGGAGCCCAAAAAATATCCGAGTACAGTTACTTTACAATTCTCTGCTGCTAAAGACCTTCGATATTATTACTCCAATAGAAAAGATAAATTGTCCAACAGTTAACACAGAGACCGTCCCGAAAGGAAAAATTCCATTCTGAATGACATCGAATCAACGATATGGTACGTGCATGTTGTCGATGAATGCTTCCAAATCAAAATGTTTGACGAGCGTCGTTGAAATCGGTGACGGCTCTATTGAATAGAGAGAGATAGAACTAGAAAAGAGGAGAGGAGGAGGAGGAGGAGGGGATGCAGAGGAAGGATCGGATAGGATAGAATGGGGTGGAGGAGGAGAAGGGTAAGCACGACTATACAAGCATAGGACGTAAAAATAGAAAGGGCGCAGACACGCGGGTCGGGATCAAAACGGGTTGGGGATGAGTTTGACGGTCGGCGGCCAATCATCGGCATATGCCACTGCATAGAGTTCATGAGTGACGTGCCAGGGCTGTCTATCCAGCCTGGAATACTCGATATCGAACTCGGCTAGGAGGGAGCTAGGAGGGAGCTAGGAGGGAGCTAGGAGGGAGCTGGAGAGGAAGGTGGGGTTCACCTGCAACGACGGGGTGGCATCGCAGATCGCTTAATATGCAGAGTAGGATTAGGGAGTGTGTGCGTTCGTGTGTCGAATATAACCCCTTTTCGCTTCTACTTCCAAGGCAGACGGCTGCTTTCGCTGCTATCGGTTTGCTTATATTACTCCTACCATGACACACTTAAGTATGCGAATAGTCTCTTTCTCTCTGTTTGTCTTTTTCTGCATCGTCGCTGCATTAAAGTAAACAAGTCTACTAATAATTAATGTCATTTATTTAGCGTTTGTAAAGTTGTCCCATTATAAATTAGATAATTATTAATAATACTTTTTTTTCGAAATAATATTTCGTCTATTACAGGCAGGTATAGACAACGAGTATTTGTAGGAATTTTATATGGATAAACCCTAAAATTATGTTAATAATAACAAAGAGAAAAATGCTATAAATGATGGTGATTTTATCGATAAGATCTTTTTGGCACTACTGTTAGCTAATAATAACAGAGTAGTGTTTCCTGCAGATGCACTCAGAGATAATGTTTCTAGCGTTTGTTGATGTCGCTGAAAGTGGCAGAAGGTAACTTGCTATGGCAGCAGCTGTGATTACTAAACGTCAGTAGACGAGGGGTGGTGTATACGCGCGTTTCCTCACCTAATAATCCCTAGTCTCTCTCTCTCTCTCTCTCTCTCTCTCTCTCTCACTCTTCTCTCCCCCTAGTCTAATCCTGTCTTCTCGATCGAAGCTCATTAAGAGATTACATCGAAATATGTACATACATTATCTCGCGATACACTCGCACGATAAGAAACTTAAGCGGCTTCTGGGATTTTCATTCCCATAACGATTATCGTTCTACTTTCATTATAATTTCACACAGAGTAAGGTTATTACATGCTTCAACAGTTTCTTGATTCGTTCAAGTGGACAAAACCGAAATCTTTTTATTCGCATTTTTCTTCCAATCTTTTCCTACTCTTTCTTCTCTGGAATTGCATTAAAAAAGAAAAGGAAGAAAGGAAGAAAGAAAAAAATAACACCGTCTGAAAGGTAGAAGAAAAAAAAGGGATAAAGGAAACGCTGATGATAGCATCTATCGGTCCAAAGAGAACTCATTAGGGAAATCTGCTGGATTAATTCTTTATCTCAACTTTGATGCTCTCTTACTATTTCTCATGCTTTCTGTCTGCCTCTTTGCATACCGCTTTTCTATCTCATTCTCGACCTTCGGTTTTCTTTACTAATTTAATCGATCCTTCGCATTCGCGACTACAAGTGCAGTTGCTTTATTTTGTCTGATTTAACAGAAAAATTCAGTATACTCTATACAAGCAAAGTACTTGTCTTTTAAATAAGTAGAATATTTATTATCAAACAAATTTTGTTGATTTCATTTACCACTGGTCATTTTACATGAAAAACAAATTCGAAATCTTGTTTTGACGATAATGATTTATAAAGGAATTCGCTAGTGATGTCATACGACGTGGACGTTGGCGTTTATCGTTAAGTCGCAATCACGAATTCAACTGAGTCACATCCTACTTTACGAATAATAACGCTAAATATTTAAAAGATGATTCACGTAAGGTCTCGAAAGGAAGATGTGAAATACTCGTCACGTAAAATTCATTTCTTTCGTAACTTACGGAATGTTGGTAGGATATCTCTGTGTTAGACGATTAAAAGGCAACTTAGATTTTAATCGAATACTGCGGCAAGTACCACTCGCAGTCGATCCTTCCATTCGTTCGAGAAAATCAACTTGAATTCCCAAGAAATGTTAACATTTATCTTCCTCACTATTCTACGCAACCCAATTCTGTCTGTAGCCACGAACCGAAACGGTGTTTCGCACGTGTTTCGTGTATACACGACGAAAAGGAACCAGGATACTTACACACACACACACAAGTGCGCGCGTACGTGTTGGGAATCGTTGTGTATACTTCACCCACACATTTACTGAATATTTCCAAGCATGATTTCAATCGGTTCGTTTACTATTCGAAAAAGTCGTTTAACTTTTTTCTGTTTTCGAAGACGTTGCGGCACGAATCGTAAAAATATTCAAATATACATAAGGATTTATTTTAATTTAAGGTATCTAATGAAAGAAATAAGAAAAGTAAAAGAAAGGTCGTTTTTATTAGGATTATAAAAAAGATATATTCAGTTATCAGTACTTGACGTAATTAAAAAGGATAAAATTGATCGAAACACGTAATAAAGAATGTAGATCATTCGAATAATTTTCTCTGCAAGAAACATGCTAGAACAGTTTTATCTAGACTACGAGTTACCAACATTCCATAAAACTTGTAAGAATCTACAAAATGATAATAATTTTCTCTCATTAACGAGCACCAGATAATATCGTAAAACTGTGACAGCTTAACCGAATAGGAGTCTCGACCATTATTAAATAACTCAAATCTAATAATTCAAAAGTAAAAAGTTACATGAAGATTTGCACGGAAAAAAATGTTCGCTTAATAGAATAATCAGAAGTGGTAATAGTAAAAGTATAGGTTATAGAAGCAACGTGGATAGAATCATGCTACTTACTTTATCCCAGGCCAGTGTCCCAGTGCCGTTTGTTGACGAAATACGAGCAAGAGAGTAAGTTTAAGAGAAAAAGAGTTGAGGCTAAGGTGTTATCCGGGAAATAAAATCAGAGAGAGATGGGAATAAGAGTAGGGGATTTCTTCTGTTCTTGAAATGAAGAGAGAGAAAGAAAAGAGGAAGAAAGAGAGATGATGAATAAAGAGTGAAAGAAATAAGAGAAAGAGAGATATATACATCGATCTATTTTATCTATATATAAAAAGAGAGAGAGAGAAAGGGCCAGAGGGTAGTCGAGAGAGTTTACGAGAAACCCTGGCCGTTAGCCAAGTTGCCTGGGTGAAAATTATTCCAGATATGAATTTACGGTTGGCCCAGGATCGTAGAACGAAAGAAGATCGGCTGAGAGAAAGGAAAGGAAGGCCGGCGTAAAGAATAAAGAGAAGGAGATATAGAAAAGAAGAAAGTGGGGGGTGGATATATGAGATGGCAGTGGACTCCCTCGGCTAGATAAGGCAAGTCGCGGTTGGACTTAATAAACTTAGAAACCCGAGCGGCAACCCATCCGAAATTCCACCCCCGACCACCAGCAAGCATCGTCGGTGCACCCTTTCTCTCTTCCTCCCTAAGCAGCTACCTCCTTCTTCCTCAACAGCCGTCTCACGGCTCTCGAATTACCTTGGCGTTGAATTTCACAGGCTGCGGTTTTTCGAGCCGCCGTAGACCCCTATAATTCCGTACAAACAGTATTGATATTTTGTATTTTCTTGGATTTTTCGTTTGTTCGCAAAGTTCATGTCTTCGATTTGAAGGGAAATTAATGTAAAAATATATAATTATAGTATTTAACAGGTGCCTTTGGTGCAACCCGTTGCATCAGCGATTTGAAAACTTTGCGATACCTAATGCGTTTAGATTTGACTAGAATCTCTCTTATTCGTGAGAAAGAAACGTTACCTGCGCAACCTCTTAAAACGTTAATGAGCTCTTGTCTGCTGTCGAGTAAAACGTCAACCGGAAGATTTCGTACTCCTTAGAAATGAAGAAAGTCCCGCAAACGTCGCGTATTACGAGTTAACTAACTCCTCAAGAGAGCACAGTACGTGCAACGACGTTGAGATAGACCAAGTTTAACCACTTTTCCACTTTTACAAAGTAGGTATAACATTTCTTTTCAACTTGGAAAAAATATATATAAAAGAAAGAAACAAAGTGCAGCCAGTACGATGTAGGAAGAAAAAATTCATTTCGGAGTTCGAAGGTAATAATAATCCGAAATGAAACTAATTTTTTTCGTCGAATGGGAGTAGGATAGGAAGAAATTGAGAAAGTAGAGTAAGCAAAAACTGTCAAAAGAGAAAATCTTCTCTCTCCGTTATTCCTCCGATCTTCCTTTAAACTTCTACGCTTACACTTGACAACATTAATATAAACAAATAAAAAATTGATAACACTTAATGATAATATGTTTCATAGTAATACAAAAAAGCTTTGTCGTGGGTAACATTGTTTTATGCTACTTTATTATCCGCTTTCCGTTTGTTAGTACGAAACGAAGACCGGCAAAGCTGGCAACCTACATAGAGAACAATGACGCTGTTTGGTTGGTAGATGCACGTGTCTCTATGTACATCTATATACGTAGGTGCAATTGGAAAACACAGGACACCGAGTACGCTTCCGAACAATAGGATACGAAAATGTGTTCATTGCTGGTCGCATTTGGAAAGAACCAATTTCCATCTATCTATTGCTTAGGATTAAAAAAGTACAAGTACTTTTGCAAATCTTTTTTCGTATCCCCGTTATATCTCGCTTAAACGAGCGAAGAAAGAAACTTCAAATTAATTTGCATGCTGAAAATAATAAGTTTGAAAAAAATGTGCTGTGATACCCCGTGTAGCGTCGATATTACGTGCATAAATTCTTGGTAAATACTTTCTTTCTTCGTGGAGTACTTGGACGAGTATCGGAAATAATTTCAATTTGAAAAGTTGAAATACTCCGGAAGTAAAAGAAAGGACGCGACGAGGAGGTTGAACGAATACGTATTCTTGAAAGTGTCGAAGAGAAGAGAAAGAGGCGGAGGGATAAGGAAGGGAAAAAAAAAGTTGGAGCTTTGAGAAAGTCCTTCGGTATTTCGAATTTCCTTTTAATTTGAAATGTAAGGGTCTTTCTTTCCGACGTTCTCCTACATAAGTACTACTTGCAATTCTATCAAAGACGAAGTCTTTACACTGACACCTTTGTTTTTGTACTTCTTTGTCTCTTGTTCGGTCGAAACACACGACTCGGTAGTCTGACATTCTGCATAAAGCAAGTTGGTAAACGGCAGACATCAAATTCGGAAGATTGTACTCCCGCGAAGATTGTCACCCTTCGAGTTTGACTACCCTACGATTCGAGAAATGCTCTTTCAGCAACAACTCCAAAGATTACGTCAAGATATTAAAATATGTATGCACGTATTCGTATATATTGGATATGAACAACGAGGTTTCAATTTTTTAATAATTTCCTACAATTTTTCCTATAACGAAAAGAAAAACAAACGGTAAGATTAAATTAGAATTTTGGATGCCTCGGTTAATTACGTTCGTAATATATTCTCTTTTAATTAAAAAATATGTTTGCAAAGATTTAATATAAAATAGAATAGATTTTTCTTGTATATTATAAATTGAAAAATAAATAATAATGGAATAAAAAGGGAAAGAAAAAGAAGAGACTTCAAGAGTAAAGTTAAAATCCTTTTCTCGGTTGAACAGCTTCGTAATACCTATCTCAATTTCATAAAATGTTCTCTTAAAAAGTTTTAAATTTGCTGTCGGTGTCATTTTCTTGCTTCGAAAGAGCGACTTGTCGCCTTTTAAACGAGACGACGATTTTCCTTTTAAGCACTCCTTTTTTCCTTTCGAGCCAACTACGAGTATTCCCTCCCCCTCTTTCTCCATCCCGTCTCACTCTTTCTTATGCTTGAAAGCATATCGTTCTAACCATTTTAACGCCTCGAAAATGTTAAAACGCGAAGTAAGTGTTTTCGGAATGGTGGGACAACAACAGCGGCAATTAGAAGACGTAAGTGTAACTTTCATCCAACACACACAGTACAAGATTCTACTTCAAAGAAAGAGATAAAGGGTGAGAGAAGGGATGAGGTGGGTTTGGGGTTGTAGGATAAGGGGAAACATCTTCTCTGGTAGATGGTACTAGCTCGCGGCGGGTCGCAGCTACGTCGAAAGTTCTCTTTCGAAGTTAGGAATGAGCGTACGACTCTCTAGGAAACTCGCAGTGCTGCGTCTGACGAGAACTTATTGTCGGCTGGTAACCGCATCCGGTATCGCGGCGGCGGAGACATCGACCCACAGAAATTTTTATTCTACTTCTTCTACTTTTACTTCTACTTCTACTTCCACGTCTACTTCTACTTCTACTTCTACTTCTTCTCGGTGACGCATCTCTTCCCAACTTTGAATTCGTATCAAAGTTACCCGCGGAAAGTGCTGAAAAACGAATAGCTTTAAAATCATACTAATTTTCTCTTTCTTTTTTTTTCTTTTGCTTATACCTTTAACCGCATATATGCGTCTATATTTCAATAGTTTCCGTACTTTGTTATTTAAATGTTGTCTACATAAAATCTATATAACAATACATAAATTTAAATGAAATACTTTCAGCACGAATGATTTGCACTGGACCGAGTGATACGTTTGTGTATTTTTAAAACAAAGTAGCCAAACATAAACCGAGCCGTGCGTTATCTGTCCACCGAATAAAACATACGAGTGACGAATTGAAATATTAGATTAACTAATAAGTGCAACGTTGATCATTTTTATTATATTTTTAAAGATTTTCATATTAAACTTCTTATTGTGGATTTTTTGTTCAACCAATCATTATATATTCCATAATTATAAAAAATATGTAATGTTTTAAACCGAGATGCAGGAAGATTCTGTTCGATTAAGTTTCGGTTTCCGTAATCCGAAATACTCGTCGATTACTTTGCACGTCGTTCGACTCTTATTGTACCCGCGAGACTCGTTCCACTGCGACGCGTATTCCCGATTGCTTCCAGATAGTTCTAGAGAGGATCCTACGGTTAATTTGAGAGGAAGAACGAAATGTGATCACAATTCGGTATCGATCTAACTCCACTCGCAGTCGAAAAACATTGTCTTCTTGTTTAACATCTAATATCTATATAATTTCATTTGACCAGATAATTGTTTTTTTATTTGTATAACTTCTAAGTATAAGTACGAAGGAACATCGCGCGCTAACTTCGAACGAATAACCCGCCGTACCTTAAGAATGAAAAAAGCAATAAAAGAGGAACGAGAGATAGTTCGAAGTAAAGAATTCTGAGAAGAAGATGAAAACAGAATGGAATTTTCGTTGAAGCAACCGATCAAGCGCGAACTCCCGTTCGCGTTTAATTAACTTCTAGCAACTCCGATTTTGTTCCCGTCATCTTAACCTCCCCCAACCAACCCCCCTTTCAACGTTCTTTCCGCATAGAGAAGAGGTCTCGTTTCTGAGCTACTTTTAGATCAGGGAAAATAATTGCCAGGAGCAATTACCAACTTTCCCCTCGATCTACTCCTATCTTTGTTTTCTTCTATCTATCTATTTATCAGGATAGCTTCTATCTCTTCTACACCTTTATCGAATTCCTCATTCTATCTAGGTTCGATCTATCGGTTTTCTAAGCTTCTCTCTACGCTTCTATTTACCTCCCAAACATTTCGAACGCGTTTAACGTGCTCGACGACGAACTTTCGAATGTGTTCGAACGTTCATTCGAAATTAGTCGACATCACATACCACCTGACATTCCGTATATTGAATTTTTCTTTGCCACGGTTTGGAAAGAAGAGCAACAAGCAAATTCGCTAAATTCTTGCTGTTTTAGGAATTGAATTCGGTTAAAATAGTTGTTCAAATTATATTCACTGAAATATTTCATATTATTTTGTTTCCTAAATCTTCAAACTCAAACGTAAACTAGAAAGCATGAACTTTCTTCTTAACTTTTCTGTCTGGAAAGTAATGAAACTTTCTTATTTGAATTTTGCGCGTTCGTGGAATCTCATGTCTCAATATTTTCGTTGCAAATGAGTACAGCCGTCAATGATACCTGTACTAAATTTCAATACACTAGACTTATTAAGAACCCTTTTATAATGATTCTCGAAATAAGATCCGTTAAGTTTTCTGCACATCAGAGAATTCCTTCCTACCCTACCTTGAAACCAAATAACTGAAGATAAAAAGAATATTTAGGGATAAATTCGAGTTTGACTTTCTCCTCCCTCTAACCCCTCTCATTCTTCCAACACTTATCCTCGTTTACTTGCCGCTTTGACCCTCTTAGAGCACGCTCGCGTCTCTTTTCCCTTTTTCTTTTTCTTTTTTTTTTTTTTAACGAGACAGTCACGTGTTTCCGCAATTAAATCGAGAGCATGGCCCTTCGACAATGGCCTACAAACACGACAAGAGAGAAAGAGAAAGAGAAGCAGCACGCGTGGAAACAGTGGTGGTAACGTCCCGACAAAGTGCACTCGATACCCTCCTCCTCCTCTTCCTCCTCCCTTAGCCCTCCAGCCCCTCCAGCCCCTCCGTAAAGCTCCCTTGAACCACCCGTCAACCCCTAGCAGCTTGTGTACACGCATCGCGCTCGCTCGTTGACTCCCAGCTGAGAGAGAATAATTAATCGCACTTTAAACCCCTCTCCCCTGCCCCCCCCCCTTTATCGTAACAACTCCCACCTCGCTTTTTATGCAAGCGATTCCAATCACCCATCGAAAAACGATGATTATCGTTCGTTTTAAAAAGAAAAAAAATACGTAAAAATAACAATATAAAAATTCAGTATACTTTTTTTTCTGCGTATAACAAAAATGAAGTAGTTAAGCTTATATATTCATATACATCTAACATATTCTTATTTTATTTTCTTTATTATACTTGCTATAACATTTTCGTACGATATTTCATTCTCTTTATGTTTCGAAATAAAATGTAAAAAACCTGCTGTATTATTAAAGGATAAAAAATTCGCTCCGTAAAAAAGAAAACGTATCGGTCAAAGTTGCGATCGGAAAATATCGGAAGAAGAGAGTCAAGGATAAAAGAAACAAGAAATAACGAGTGAAGAGTAGGGCGAGGGCGAGGGCGAGGGCGAGGGCGAGGGCGAGGGCGCAGGGGGTGTGAGTGGAAGGAGCAAAGGTTGGTTGTATTAATAGGAAATGAAAAATCGTGAGCGATGAGTGGAAGGAGAAGCAAAAGCAGGAAGAGAAGGTGGAAGGGGAGTTTGAGGGGGTAGAAGAGGAGGAGGAGGAGGAGGAGGTCCACGAGTTTCCAATAAATGGCAGCGATCGTGAGCTTTACCCGATCTTCCTCCTCTCGTGTCGTTCGAGCCGATCAAAGGTAATGAAGGGGAAAGTCGATGCTTTGTGTCTGCTCTCGAATTGATTGTCGAAAGGCTACTACTCTAAATCAAACGAATAAAATAAATATACGTAATATCGTATTCCCGCGTAGATAATGTGCATTGGACGAACTTTAAATAATGTAATGGAATTATTTGAACGTTTTGATAGGCATGTACAATTAATCCTGAAACAGACCAATCTAATAATAAACTCGTTCGATAGTTTATAAAAATACCCTTTTCGTTTGTACTCCAAATAGTTACGGGAATAATTCAGTATCACGTTTTACTATTGATTTCTCATGTAATTAGGAGTATTTGCGTGAACTCTATTAAGAGAACATATGGTAAAAGTAAGTAACAATGGATGTTTAAGGGAGAATAGTTGAATATTCGCGCTCGATAAGACATTCGAAGGATCCTGATTACTCTGGAATAGCCTTTAATTAACCCGCTTTTGGGAGTGTAAGCTCGTTATCTTGATCTTTGGGGGTCACCAATGTTAGGGTGGTCCCTTCTACTTAGGAATATCGAACGACCCTAGACAAGGGAGACGAGAACGTTCCGAAAATCGGACACAATACGGAACGAGGAAACTTGCACGTGTGTGTCTTCGTCTTACCATTACATTTTATTATCTTCATTGATGTCAAATTCTATGTAGTATTTGTTGGGAGTTTGAATATATTTAAAAAGAAAGATTTTTTGTAAATCCTAGTTACATCGAATGGTTGATATAGTCGTTAGAAAAACGATCTTCTATATAAGAACATTAGGCAAGCATCGGAAAACGTGCTAGTTGGCAAAATACGGTACAAGATGTTCCACTGAAAAAGGAACAGAGAAAGAGAAATAGAAAGGAACAGAGAAAGAGACGGAAGAGGACTGAGGAGAGTACGGAAAGGCGAAGCAAAAAGGAAATTACTCCCACGGGAGAAGGAAAGGAAGGGGCGAGTGTAGATGGATGGCGCCCTGGAGGGTGGTAAGAGACTGGGTTGCGTCTGGCTACCAAATGGTAGGAACATCGTCTCGATGCACATCCTACACCTATACCTCTAACCCAGCTTCAACCTTCCTAACCTTTCTCCTATCATCCAGCTAGGACAACGCCTCCCCCGAGCGCATCGAAGGAACCATATCCCAATGTTACGAGCACTCTTCTCTTCTGCCCCCTTCCAGCCTATCTGAACTCTTGCTACATCGGTGTATTCTCTCATTTAATCGAATTACCTCGTTTTCGTCCAGCTCCAACGATCCAATACGAATTGACACGAAGGAGGAATATCGATTGGTCTTTGGGAACGATAAAGTAGGGGTAACGAACGAGGAGAGAAGCTCGTTGACACGATCACACCTTCGATGAGATAGGTATTTTCTTCTCACTCAAGAAACACACTGATGTTCGATCTTCAATCTTCTTCTTTTTCTTTCTTTTTCTTTCTTTTTTACCTTTCCTTTTATTTTCTTGTTCGCAGGAAAAGGAACGATCAGAGGTAGAATCCTTTTGGAGGAATCATCGGGTTGTGAGAAACGCTGACGCTGACGGTGATCGTCTTCCGTTCCCTTCACCCTCCTACTCCTACAGCGTAGATTTTCGATTTGCGAGAATTCACCTTCTCGCAAATCGCCCACGATTTCCATCTCCCAATCCAACAGTCGACGATTAAGATAATTCTGCTCGTAGCACGACGACGTTACGAACGTTCGAACTGCCGACGACAAGGATAAAAAGAAAAAATGAATAAAAAAAGGAAATAGAGAAGGATCTCAATGGTAAGAGACGTGGATTAATTTCCATAATTCCTTAGGAGGATCTTGGAATAAGGTTGATTGTCGATCGGTGATGCTAACATTGAAAATACGACGTGCGACAAGAAAGAGCGTGACTAACGCCTACGTTTATCGAACGATAAACGTAAAGTTCAATCTTTTACGGCGATCGAACAAGCGAACAAAAAGAGATTCGAATGATGAGTCAGACTTTGACGTTAATCTCTTATGAATATTTTCTTATTTCTTCGCGTTGGATGATCATTCTAAGAATTATTTTTACTTTTTCATTCAATTCTTTTATTCTTTTAGTTCCTCGTAAAACTATACTCTATATGTACCCCATTAACACTATTTCCATTGACAAATCGAATAATATCATTCCTATTTCTTACTCTTCTTAAAATGTAATAATCATTTCGAATGAAAACTGGCAATTATCTATAATTAACACGACTAGGAGAAACTTTGCAAAGATCTTTTTACTTTCCGACACATCGAACGAAGAAGAAGAGGAAGAGGGAGAAAAGATCGTCGATGTCGATCGTATACCAGAAGGAGTCGCGAATGAAAGCAATGGATGGAAACAATGCCAGTCGGTGAAATCGGCACTTTCGGTAAGGGTTCCAAGGGTGGAAGGGGAGATATCTTGGAAAATAGTCCCGTCCTTCGGGATCGTCTTCGAATAGGGAAATTCAAGATTTCACTCTGGGACGCGACCAGTTCTCCTTTTGCGGCTTTTACGAAACGAGGAAGAGAGAGAGAGAGAAAGAAAAGAAAAGAAAAGAGAAAAGAAAGAAATAAAGTAAGAATGGTAGGGGGTATGATGGAAGGGATGCGGGCTTTAAGCGGAAGCAGCGCCGTGGAAAATGAAGCTTCCTAGCGAAATTTCCTTCGAATCTTCTACCCTCTCCTCCTCCTACTCCTCCTCCACCGCCACCACCACCTCCTTTCCTTTTCCACAAACGAGTGAGATAGAAACAGACAAAGTGTGTAAAACTGGGAGCGAAAGAGAGAGGTAAATGAATGTGAGGAAGATAGAACGAGGAGAAGAAAAGCGTAGATAGGCGAGCGGTTTTCTCAATGGTATGGGAATCGGGTCGATGATATTAGCTCGATTATACGCCCTCCGATCTACAATTTTCCGAATCACCAACATCACGCGCGCCATTAGCTCTTCCCGTTCTTTCTTACGTCGGTTATCGAACAGGACCAGTGACGTCCTTTCGGTCCATCTTCTTTTTTACTTTCCGTTCATCTTCCTCCCATTCCTCTTTTTTTTTTTGTCTATCTGTATCTATTTATAAGATGTTTCAAAAATACCTAAAACTTTGGGGGATAAGTTCTATTGCAGGAGAAAAATATCCTATGCATTTACATTCATTTATTTATCTCTATATTTTTGAAAATCTTGATGAAGTGTATATTGGTAATGTTAGTATGATGAATTAGAACAAATAAAAGAACAATTTCTATACATATTTATCTTGAATTTTTGGCATGATTATTTTTTGGAATTTGAAGAATTAGTTTGGAAAGTTTGCAGAAGTATTTGTGAAACACCTTATACATATATCTATCTATCTATCTCTGGTAGTGGAAATCCTGTGGGAGAACACATCGCTAATGTTCCTTCGATGCGCCGCGTGTCCTGGCATATTAAACACCTCTCGCCGTTATCATCCTCCTATATACGCAAAATCCGATCCTTCCGGAGGATCGACTAGCAGGATGTTGATATACGGAAATTACGGATAATGCTCCTCTCTCGCTATGGAGATTTCCCTAAACGATCTCCTCCTCCCCCAACTCTTACGGATAACGTTTTGCGATCTCCTTCTTTTCCCCCTTTCTTTTTTTTTATAGATAAACCCTATATAATTTGAAATTAAATTTGAATTACGTACATTCTTTAGCTAGAGTAAAAACACATCGAACATCGTATAATATTTCATTACACTTAATTAAGTATTTTTATTATTATGTTTGTTTCAAAACTTAATGAACAAAGAAAAAATCTAAAAGTAATATGAATATTTCTAGAAACAAGTTCGGTGTGTTCGCAATTTAAGGTTGGCGCATTGTATCGGAGGGTACAGAGCGTAGGGTGGTTTAAAGAGGTGTGGGGTATTTTTAAAATTAATTAGCGATCCTACGTGCGTAATCCCCGGCTTTCGATCAGCCTCGAGATCGCTTTAGCCTGCTTTCAAACGCAATTTTAATTCGCCAGAGTGCTGGAAAAAGATTAAATTTTGCATGTCACAATGAGTCGCGGTAGGAGGGAAATTTTGAAAAGGGAGATAAAGATAGAAAGGGAAAGAGAAAGAGAGGAAGTTAGCGAGCCAGTCCAACGTTCATTTCATCCTGAATTCATTTGGAAATCGTGCCTGCATGCATATAGACGTCATGAAGGAAGACATTAAGGGGCCGAGTAGAAGAGCAGGGGGAAATCTCCGAGTGGAAATCGTTGGAAATTTTATGCCACGTCAGTGAGGGTGATACGGACCCCTCATTCTATCTCATCAAGAGAGAGAGGGAGAGAGAGAGAGACAGATAGAGCGCTTAAATGCGGCCCTAGTCTCGACGTGTCTCTACTTCAGTCTTGTCTCTACCAAAACTGCACTTGACGCGTCTCCTACAACGGACAATATTTTTTTCCATCCATCAAATATTTTATTTCCAACGAAAGTACATCGCAAAGGGAGTAACATATTTGTTTTTCAATTAACGAGATGCACTTTTTCCGGAAAGTATATCACTGCATAGATTTTCGTAGATTTTCTTTACACAGTCGGGAAATTTATTTTATGCATTTTTAGTACTCGATACTGATTTTTGATTCTTTTTCAAACGAATGAACTTTATTGACTTGTATTTTTCCGCGCGTAAAAAACATTATATTAAACAAATTATTCGTCGAGTATACTGAATTTTAATTAGCAATTACTTAAATAACACGATATCTTATTAATAAAAGTACTCATCTACCATCTATTACAACAAACATAAACGAAACATAGATCGTAGTGTACATAATAAACTTATGGTTCATCGAATATCACCGTCGTAATTAGTTAATTGCTTCGAAATCGACACCATCCTGATCGTTCGATTTCATTCTCGTATTTTTGATCTTCCTAGTCAATTTATCGAAACGAAGCGTAGGAAGCCAAAGAAAACTGTGAGAAGTATCGATATACTTTTTCCTTCAATAATTATTTCATCTACCAATAGAACAGGAAAAATACAAAGAGAGAAATATATAGAAAGTTCAAGGTATAGTAATTGTAGATTCGAATTCTCGATAGAACAAAGTTAACTTCAATCGACTGAAATTATTTCTAAAGCTTCGGAGCAAATTCTGGTATGACTTCTGCGAATGAATTAAGAATCTTACACATGCAAATTTTATTAGAAACATTTTCTCGTGCAACGAATAACTTAGGAGACTCGCCCGGTATATACCGATCAATAAAAGGAAAATTTTGAAATATTCGTACAACATTTCCTGTAACAACTTCTTTCCCTTTCTCTATCAATTTTTTGATTTGTTTTATTTCAAGTTAGACACCTCAATGATTAATCGCGTAACGAGAACAGTCAAGGTCTTACGTTATCGATCTACGTGGAGATAAGCGGATTAGATATTCCTCTGGAGAGTGGTTGTAAAGCACAAGGACGAAAGATAAAGTAAAAAGCTAATTGAATAATTTCTATCTAAGGAGGTTTAGTAAATTTAGTATATACGTTAATCGCACTTGGGATGTTTGGACACGCGTATTGTAAGAAAAAAGAATACAAGAGTTAAAAAAAGAGAGAGGAAAAAGTATATAAGAGGACACAAGAGAGAAAGAGAGAAAGAAAGAAGCCGAAACGGTAAGAACCGTAATTAAATCGGGGCGAAATCCCGCGGAATAATTAATTGGAGAGCTCCTAAAGTATACCGGGCGTGTCGGTGGACGCGTAACGTCGTTAGCCAAGGGCCTTTCGAGGGTCGTAAACCTTGCAGTCGTCCCTTTGGCAACCAACTTTACCCTTCTTTTTCAAGAGGGGCTACAATGAGAAAAAGAGAAAAAGAGAGCGAGAGAGACGCGAACGAGCAAAGAGAATGAGACAGAGAACAAAATGAGAAGAAAACGAAGGAAGAAAGGGTGCCAGCTTCTATCTGACTCTTCGGTAAACGAAATTATTCTACAAGCGTATCGCGATGCCATTCGTACTGTCACGATAGTAATCGAGTATTCCCTAGTCTGCTGTCTCTACTTTTACATATTCCTTGCGATCGATCATGATACATTTAGGATACTGTCATTCAATTTGTTATGGAATCTGGATGAAAAGGTTATCGATCGTTCCTTCTTTTATTCGAAAAATAAAAACTATCTACTAGGATCATTGTCATTTTGTTCTAATCCAAAATATATAAGTAAACTTTCGAAGGAGATGTTTGATCGGTTGGGGTTGAGAGAAAGGGTGTGTGATTTGTGTAGTAGAGATTGAACCCTTTGGTAGATTGGAACACTTTGAGAAGAGACCGTCGTTTCACGTTGTCCATAAGCGAGTGTTCTCGAGCGGGACGTCAGAGACGCGTCGACGAGATTTGTGCGGCTGGTCGGAATGCGAAACGTTTGCGGTCCGAATGTCGTTTCGGCCGAGTTGTCTCGGGGAAGGGTGCCGGCGATCAGCCGCCCCTGGTACCGGCCGACGTCGACGCTCCTGGCACCGAGCCAGATTCCGCTAATTAGGGAAGAGAAAGGGCCGACTAACTCGTAAAAAGATTCTTCTCTAGTAGTAACGACCGCTCGACTATTTCTACGCGACATTACATTCTACCGCGAGAAACAATCTTTTCTAAATTCTTTCTCTTAATTCACTTCTTAACTTTTAACCCATTTTTTATTTTTTTATTTTATACCTAACAAAACAGAGAAATCACTTCATTTATTTTCTCAAGGACAGATTGTATAAATGCGTCTTTGAATAAGTATAAACTCGTTGTGCAACTCGATACAATATAATTCATGTATGATCGATTCACGAATAACTCAGGACCGGCCATAAATTAAATAGTTAATATAATACAGTCTTTATAACTTAATAGGCTATTAGACAAAACACTACACCATTATATCCGGAACTACGTAAAACAAGAGAACTATTATACTACATACCAGAATATTATTCGACACAAAAAACGAAATGAATCGTTCTAATCTTATAACAATTAATCCCATACGAGTACCAACATCCCTTCATCTCATTAACACTAATACAACTAACTGACCCGAAAAAATCTTGAAAATATGCTTACAATGACTCATTCACGCATTCCCAATAACATCTTCTTAACTTACAATCGAGCATTGTTAGTTATTCATAACGCACACGTTCTTAATTTATTCTATCCTTACCCCAATAGACATAACAATAATCTTTCTCTCTCCTTCCTGACACGGATGAAAAGATCCGATCTTGAATAAACTTGACAATGTAATTGTTGGAAGTTTCACCGATACATCCGATCCTAATTATTCGTATTAACATTCGTCGTTTTGTTGTAGGATGGAAACAACGAACTTGGAGGATCATTTCAATTGAGAACACCCAGTATATCCGGAGGCAAGGGTTACAGAGTGACCGGTATGCAAAGGGAACTGGCGATAAACGGATCTCTGTACATGACAGGACCGAACACTGTCCTCTTCGATCGGACTCCTATCGGACAACATGGGATTCGTATATGTACTCTCATTGGGCAATACATCGAAAGATCGAACGTCCAAGGGGAAAAGAGAAGGAGGGAAGAGGGAAAGGTTTAAAGGGGGATAAGTGGGGGTTGGGGGTCCGGGGGCTTTAAAAGGGGGAAAGAGAGAAAATTACTACCGATGGGATGAGTGGGCCAGCAGCGAGCAAGTAGAAAGAGCGAGGTGAGGGGGCAGGAACAGGGGGAGGTTGATGACACAGAATGACTGAGGCTGCTGAACCGAACGTTTCGCTATTTATGACGTCGCAATGCGGCTGGATGCATTTAAAATCGACCCAGTTCTTTTCCGGATGTTTCGATTTCTGATCGTCCATCCGAATAGGAAAAAAGTCTTCTTCAAGTTTATGACGTCTTTATCGTGATGGTTATTGTTATTGTTATTAGTGCGGACCATTCCAATCGAATGAATTTATGTCTCTTGACCGAAGATTTAATACGAGTTAGGGGCTTCAAGTTACAAGGATTGTAGAAATTTTATGATCTAGAAAAACCGAAACAATATTATCTGGAAATAAATTATTTTGTTAATAATTTAGAAGGAACACTCGATTGATTTTATTTCATTCGTAAAATTCGGAAACGCTTGCATTCGTGTTAAGAGATATTAAATTACAAATGTTTTAGGTAATATGATATATTTTTATGCATTTATGTTAGCCGATCAAACGATGTGTAGTGAAAGTGTAATGAAAATAGGAGTAACGGTAAAAGTTTATAAAATTAAGCTTTGTACGAAACAAACCCTTTTAGATTTCTAAACAAAGATCGTAGTCGATGTCCGAGTATATTAGGTTCGTCCAATCCCAATCGCCCTGAGGCATATTATGTATGCAATAAACATGTTCTCCCGCGCGTATGCGTCTACGAAAAGTTTCAGAGGGGCGATTCGTTTTCATCCACTTTTCTCATTTCACTATCACAGATCTACTAGATAAACGTTATTCTAATTTAAATCAATTTAAAATTCACCGACTTCTAAGTAAGTAGGTCGCTTAAAATCAATCCTATACACTATTCGGATTAGTTTGGAAAAAGTTTGCCGGGCGATAGAGAACAATTATAATTCCGATTCAAATTCGCGAATCGTTTTATGGGACATAAAAAAAAGTTTCGATTGAGTAAAAAAATGTCTAAAAACGAAAAAACATTCTCATATTTTACTGGAAATTTACCACAGTAGAAGGTATATTTTTGTCAATAGACACGTACAGCGAATAGCAATCATAGAACATATCCGAGAATAAACGTGCAGGGTGTACTGTTATGGGCCTTACGCGAGTTTCTATTTCCAGTAAACGTGTCATCGTTGTAAACTCCGTCGTAGCGTATAGGCCACGTCAGGGCCGCGCGTACGCATTTACGAGCTTTCTCACACACTTCATAGTACGAAGACTACGAACACAGAGCCTCTCGCATCGCATGCATATGCATACACAGAGAAGTAAAAGAGAGAGAGAGAGATAGATAGATATAGAATGAGGGACGATTCCTCTCTCCATTCATGCTGGTAACGTGTGCTTGATTGGCCTAGATTAGAACGTGAATAGAGCACCGCGGGTGAACATATACTGTTAAGATGTTTCTCACTCTTTCTCTTTCTTACTCTCTTTAACAGAGAGATTTCTTTCGCGAATTTCAACGTTCTCGAGGGACAAAGCAGCTAGCAGCACATAACACACTTATGAGAGTTTGAAATAATGAGCGCGAGGAAAACTAGAGTGTGCTCACCAAAGCGAATTTTCTCTCTTCCTTGTCAGTTTTCCCTCCTCTCTTTCTTTCTTTCTTTCTTTCTTTCTTTCTTCCATGCTTTATCGTTTAAAGACTTTCCACCCGTTTTTTGAATATGTCCCAAGATATTACTCACCTGGAACAAGATAAATAAAAGAATTAATTAGTAGCGTACTTTCTTGCGGAGAATAAAAAAGTTTGATTTAAAATATAAATTATTATACGTGAATGTATGTGTGCAGTTACGCGCGCGTGCATGTGTTATCGTACAAGTAATTATACTTTTTATTGTACAAAGAAATGATGTGTGTTTTTCTTCGTTTTCCCGTATGCATTTGCTAGCTTTTACTCATGCACAAAATGCGTTGCTTTTGAAATATTTCGATGCCCCGGACAAAAAATTATTTTGCAAAATGATAATAGTATAAATATCACGTGAATTAATTCATACAATAAAATGATCGCACAGATTTCATATAAAAGCGAAGAAATGAGGATAAGGAAAGGAATAAAAAAAGGAAAAAAAGAAAAAGAGAAAAATAAAAAGATAAGCGAGAGGAGAAAACCCGGTACGTTAAATGCAAGTAAGACGAAGTGTACGCGTCGTTTATTAAGTCGAGAGGGAAAACAAGTTTAAGCTACCAAATGGTCCTTGGGAGGAACGGAGTGGAACGTCGACGGAAGGATCCGAGAGGGCCGGGGAGTGACAAGAAGAAGATACTTCAACTTTTCCCCCCTTTTCTTATCCCAAAATGGCTGTTGCTTTCTCGCTAAAGAAAGAAAGGAAGAAGGAAGGAAGACGTTAAAGAGAGAAAAAAACATTCGAAAAGGGACACGACCGGCCCTTCTTTCTTTTTCTTTTTTCTCTCCTTCTTGTTTTTTACTATTTTCGTCTCCCTTTCTATCTTTACTTTCTCTTCTTGCTTCTTCCGTTCTATTTCTGTTCGCCAAGGTACTCAAGCCAAAACTTCATCGTGAACTTTCTCCCTAACTTTATCCGCACCGGTCACAAAATTGCGCCTACTGTTCTATTGTCTTTCCAAAGGTACTATACACTGAGACAAAAGTCGTGCAGGTGTCGTACAACTAACTAGTTTCCCATCGCCAATCGTTTTCTCGAAAATCTCCTTAACCCATTTTCAACAGAAACGTCATTTCTACTTAATAATTATTTTTTATGGAAAAGTTCGATCATTCATACTCTCTTCGATTGATTTGTTCGGTGGACCTTAATCGTCGTTTAAACTTTCAAACGACCCTTTCTATCTTTATCTATACTTAACCTGTTTTACCGAGAATGATCTTCGATCGGTGAACGTGAACGTAGGAAAAATGTATTTTCATTAAAAATCAAATAGCTTCTATGGAAAAAGGTTAACCTAAATAAATCTACAAAGATTTGGTAGAGACAATATTTTGGTTTGATTAGAATTTGAAAGAAATAATTCGTCCATTTAACACGTTGTTGTGATACTCTTGAAAAGCCTATGTAAGTAGGTAGAAAATATTCGCGTCAGTGGACTCTTTCGAAAGCAAGCAGAAAATCAGGGATTCCTTGAGGGCGCGCGGAGAGAAGCCAGGCGATGTAGGAGGGCGAAGGTGGGTGGTTGGAAGTAGGAGGTAGGAGGGTGGAAAGGATTTGCTCGTAGCCCGAGAGAAATAGGATTTCGGTCGGTACTCTCAGAAACGACCTTTCCTTCTCCCATTTGAGGCTCGAGACAGCGAGACGGTAATCGATATACGCGTCTAGCGTACCCCACCACCCTCCCAGTCTTCTTCTACCATTCTCACCCCACAATGCCCACCCCCAATCCTCTCCTCTTCTGAACCAGTCGGTTGGTTGGTCTCCCTATCTCTATCTTTCTCTTCCGTTACGTTTAAGTTTCTTCTCTCTTCTTGTTCTTCGATTCTTCTCTTCCAGTCCTCCTCCCGTCACACGTTTCCCACTTTGTTTTGCGCAACCGCGTTTCGCAACGGAATCCTCTTTCAAGGAAATATCCGTGAACCCTTCGAACCTTTCGTCTGCTATTCCCCTTTTCTTTCTAACCTTTTCTAGCATCCTCGAGACGCGACACGATTGCGATCTGGATCCCCCCTCCCTTACCAAACAATCCTTCTTCAGCCCCCTTTCTTCTTATTCTCACTTTTCCTTATTTCCAAAATCTTTCATCGTCTTTTCTCTTTTCCTCCTACTTCTTCTTTTTCTTCTTACTACTTCTCTTCCATTTCTTTTCGGTATAATTTTTCTATCGATCCGATCTTCGATCGTTAGACTTACTCCGAAATTAGTTTGAACTCCATGTACGCTCGATAAAATTTCCTTTAATTTACGTAGAACCTTACGTGATATCTTTCAAGGAAAGGAAATGAGAGTGAAAGGCTCTCAGCGCTAAGTGTTTCGAGAGAATTCCTTTTCTTTGTATTCCAATTCCACTCAACCCTTTTACCTATATATTCTACATTCTCGGGAAAAGAAATTTCCAAGAATTTCTGTGGTTCCGCTATTTTTTTATGCAAAGCGATCCTTTCCTTTCTACTGTAATTCTTTTACTAGCGAGTATGCATTGGACATCCATTAATGTCAAAATTTCTTCAATTTCTTCCTCTTTTATATTACTTATTCTATTCCCTATAAAGCTCTTATTAGAAATTATGTTTCTTCTTATATATTTTATTATAAATTTCATCCCCTTTCTATTACTGAAACTCCTTCACTTTATTCGATAAAGAAGAATAACACTCGTTCAGCGTTTTGTATTAGGTTGTTCTTCTTGTTCGTTTGAACCCTCTACCCTACCGAAAACATCGTCGTTTTGTCGTCACACGTCCCTCTTTAACTTTGCCTGGAGGGTTTGGCTGGTCGTTCAACCCTTTCGCTCGATAACGCGATACTGCGATCTTTCGACGATGGGAACATTCCTCGTTGTCCTTAAATGTAGCTACAACCAAAGCATAGATTGTCATCATGAATAATGATGAGCAAGAGATAAATCATTTTCAGAATAAATGCTAATCGTTTGTGAGTTTTCCTCAATCGTTTTTTTCGAAATAAGTGTGCCAATTTTATGGATCACAACCCTCATTTATGGGCTCCTACGAAATACAATATTTTCTAGAATTTTCAATGACAAGTACGTGAAAGAGAAATACATCTATTTAATGTTGAATTGATATCAAGTAAATGGGAAAAGAATATTTTGTATAACTTTTATTGATCAAAAGCCTCGCTCATTTATTTTATAATTATAAAGTACGCACATACGTTGAATGTTTTACAAAGTTGAATTAAAATATGGTCAGGCAAATTGATATCTTTTGTATAATTTTCAATAATTATTGCAATGCTACACAGTTAATTATTCTCATTATAAACTACGTGGAAATCGAACATTTTATAGAGTCGGCTAAAAGGTATTGAAACATTTTTCCATTAAGTTTCGTCTCTGCAAACATTTTTCAGAAAAAATCTCTTAAAATGAAATTAATTCTTGTGTGCTTAACTTTGTTTAAAAATGAACAAGGAAAATATTTATTTTTAAAACATTTTTATTTCGGTATTAATAAAATCGCATAAAAAGTGTAGAAAAAACTGTTGAATACTCACAACGATAATACTCCGAATAAGGGAAAGTTTTAAAGATGATTTAAAAAGTTGATAAATGTACTAACAGACCAATCGGGATTGATAACAATCCAATCGAATCCAATCCACACAGAGTTTAATTAAAAATAATTTACGTTAAACCACACGGTTGAAATATTTGTGATACCAAAACCCAATCTAAAATCAGCAATTTGCATCAACTTGGTAGAGAAAATTCCAACATAGCATTTTAATCAAACCAATGTTGCATTAAAATAGAATCAGCCCGTTTTTATTTTTTTATTTTCGATCGTTAACAAGAACCTATAAAGAGATTCCTTTCAGAATTTAGTTGGGGAGAAAACTGATCCGATTTAGTAAACGGTGGCGATTCTCTCGCTGACCCGCGAAGCGGCAAGCTCTTGAAAAATAAAAAGCGGATAGAAAAATAAAAAAAGAATCACGGAAAAGTAAAGAGAAAAGTATACGATAGCAAGAAAAGAAGAAATGGCTGTGGTCAATGGGATTAAATGTCGGTCCGGCGTTAAAAAGCACTGCTAATTTTCAAGCTCTCGTACCTTCGGCTGCCTTTTTTTTTGCACCCGGGGCCAGCTCGGTAAAGCGATTATGGCCGCGGTAATTCCGCGAATTAATTCCTTCCTGACCCATTAACAAGCCCTCCCCTTCGATAGCTTTTACTCGATGTAACGGGTACTTCGCGTCTTCAGAAAATGGTCAGACATTAGCGAAGAATAAAGAATTACGGAATTAAAACAAGCACAATCATTAGCATTGTTCTGTATTCATTTCCGAACAAATTTCAAACTGAAACCGTACCAATCGTACACGACGAAAGTTCAGTACCCATGTGGCATGAAACAACTTCGAAATGAAATCTAATCATTGACAAATGAACAAGTTTCATTAATCGAAAGAAATGATTTAATTCAAGACATCGGAATATTCCTCGTCGTTGAAACTTTCGATCTAAACACAATGCATATTCACAAACTTCGGCAGGAAACAAGAAAACGTCACTCAGAAAGCTGAAGAAGTAAAGGAAGATGTGGAAGAAGATTAACCGATATCAAAAAGTATTTCCGCCAAAGTCGTATCGACGTTAAACAGTATAGATAATTAATCTCCGCTTAAAGTTTCTTCTGGTTTAAACTTGGCTCTAATTACTTTTGTAAAGTAGGAGCAAGCAAAAGCATGCAAAATCCTTCTGGCATCTATTTCTATCCGATAGGGAAATAATTACAAAATTCTTGCATCGCAGTCTCAAAATATCTGCACGTTGAAAAAGAAACGAAGAGAAAAAGAAAAAGTTCGACGAGTCGTTTTCCTTCACAGGCGGAAAACAATCGTACACGGTTTGGGTTCGTTATGATATAAAGCCGAAGGGTATGGGGAAGGGTCCTGGAATATTTTCCGCTTGCTCGGACATCAATTTCGTTGATCCATGCTGTTCACGCATTGGCAAGTCCCGGATCGTTCCGCCCCGTAAAATTATTGCATGGGTGCGATCCGTGTTCCCTGTTTTCGTTTCACCCTCTTTACCCTGCCCCCCCCCCCTTTAACCCTCTCTCTCTCTCTCTCTCTCTCTCTTAGATTTTGTCTCCTTCCCTCTTCGACATGTTTATGCCGCCTTTAATAACGCACCCTCCCTCCTGCTCAGGAGGCACTTAAGTACCGTGGTTAATAGGGTGGAATTAAGGCAAAGAAAGAACTCATTCGTACGCATTACGTCGAAGAAGAAAAAGGAAAGAGATAGAGAGGAAAAGAGGAAAAGGTGAACGCGCTCGATCCACCCCGAGGCAGCTCCAACCTTTAATAACTTTATTTCGATGCCTGGGTATTCCACCCCACCCAGTTCGAGCCCGCTGGGTTCTACTACGCGAAATCCCAAGAACGCACCCCGAATTCTCGATGAGCGATTAAGTGCTCCTCGGGCTCGATTCTTCCCAGTCCTGCATCTCTCTTTATATTCCCCTTTTCTCTCTATTTCTTTCTATCCCCTCTTACAAACTCTTTAAAATACTTTCAGCCTCTTTTCGGCCAATTACGCTTTAGCCAACTACCTTCTTTTTTCTTCTCTTCTCTTCATATGTCTTGGGTAGAATTTACTATGGTTTATTAGTTCGTACTAATTCTTTAGTTCCGGATATTGAAAAAATTCATTGAAAAATGAAGCAATGTAACTAATAAATCAAACACTAAATTATATTCATTCGACAATAAATAAATCAGCACATATTTCCTTATCCAAATATAATCCAACCAATTAATATATTATAAATACACATATATTACATTATAGTATTTAACATTCCCTCATTCATAGTTTAAAACAAAGATCGAACACGATCACGATACATTAACATAATCAACTAATATAATTGGAATTATCGAAAGGTCTAATGCAATTGGGCTAGGTCAGAAAATGATTTCTTCAAAGGTTCACCATTGTAGGGAAGTACAAGCTTACCACTGAAACAAATCGAGAGGTAACCTGCAGGTATCCACCAATATATAAGCCCTACGGCGTAAACTCGCGAAAAGGGGGTAGCATAGTATAGGATTGGAGTAGGGGTAGGGGCAAGCAGTGGTAGAGGACTGGAAGGGTAGGGTCCGTTCGGATTTCCAATTAAACTTTGGCAATTGTCGCGCTAATTATCCGCTCTCTGGACATTTTCCAGATTAAATAAACGCCCCACCTCCTAGCCCCCCACTTTCAGCCCCTTTTGCCACCCAACAACTATCCCAATCCACCCCTCGACTCTCTATTCCTTTCACATTTATCCCCGAAAACGATAGAAGAGAGAAGGAACGACGTGATCCAATGGCAAACAACGGGGTTGCTTCCACCAAACAGTAGTTATTACAATTGATATTAATTGTAGACAGTCCCGGGTGAACGATTGATCGTCTTGTTACGTAAAACCTATTGTATTGCTCGCAGGGTAGAACACGACCGCATTTAATCGATAATCCGAATAATTACGCGATGAAAATCACCTATCGAAAATGGGAATATCATCATCGAACGTATGCATGGATATATAATATTATGTTGCCCCGAAAGCTCCTGCTGATTTATATATGTGGATTCGATTTATAATTTTCTACTATCTATACATTTTCCCCTTTTATACAAAATGTTTTAGTTTTTTTTCTCAAAAGAGGGCACTATACTTAAACGTTGGGTTATGCGAAAAGCTTATGCCGATTATTAAAAAACTGTATATACATATATATTCAAAAATATAAATCAGCACGAACATTTCGGGCAACCCGAAATAATAAGGGACCGATAAGAATCGGGATTCATAGTAGGCTATTTATGAGAGGGTTTAGTTGTATCATAAAAAAGAAAAAAAAAGAAGAGAAAGAAAATAAATAGGGTGCTTCTTTGTAGAAGATGAAGAAGACTCGCGTGTGGTAGAAAAGATGAGGGATAAAGAAATGGAAAAAAAAAGAAAAAAAAGGGAAAAAAATGTACACGTGGATATGAGAAGATGGAAGAAGATGGAAGAGAGAGAAGGAACTTCTAATTCAGCGAACGACGTTCAGCGTCCCTTTCGATAGAATTTCGCAATTTCGAGGTCCTTAGAAAGGCATCGGTATTCGGCTCTCGAACGAGCTTGTCAGAAGAATCAAGGCCGAGGCAGGTACCGCATTACGATGGTATTTCGGGAAGGACCAGTTGAGAAAGATAGAGAAAAGATAAAAAAAAGAAAAAGAAAGATAGAAGAAGAGAAAAAGAAAAAGAGCGAAAGAGAGAGTGAGGGGGGGGGGGTAGGAGAAGAATGTGCAGGATCATGGAGGCTGGTAGAAAGAAATAAGAAGAAAAATAGGATTACGATGAAAGACAGAAGAGTGAGCGAGAGAGAAAGAGAGAGAGAGAGAGGAAAAAGATAAGAGTACTTGTAACGTACGATTCGACGAGTACGGTCAAGATCCGCTAGGATGGTAGATAATCTTCTACAAGAGCCTGCTGTAAGAATGAGTAAGAGAGAAAGAAATATATAAAGCAGTATAAGTATATGAGAAAGAACGGGACAGTTGTATGAAGAGAAAGCGTAATAGAGAGAGAGAAGAACCGGTTTTCATTCAACCGCCATTTAAAAATTCTCCAACCGCCACGTTTTGAAAAATAATGAACGGAGGAGCCACGCGCGGTGCTTGCGTAACTCTTAGAAAGCGGCTCTCCGTAAATGGCGAGGGAAGAGAGAAGAAACGAAGAACGAAAGGGTTTCACGTAGTTAAACGAAGAAAGATAGATTCGGGAAAACAAGGACGAAAGGTAGAATTCTCTCCCGTATTCTTCATTCCCATAGATGAAACTACGAGTCTCCTGTTAACTCTCTCTTTCTTTATCTTTCTCTTTATCTTTCTGATTCTACTACTCCCCTCAAGGAGAAGTACAATATTTTGTGCCTTCTTCTTTTTTTAAATCGCTCACAATATACAACAGTATCACTGCAACGTGCATTTTAACATTTTACTTTAGCGTTTTTATTTATTTTTTGACTTGTATTTTTACGTTTGATAACGAATATCGGTTATCGATGAAATCGCGTATTTTCGGCATATATTTGTAGCTCTATTTTTTATCTCATCACGGATCACCGGTGTTATAACTCCAGACGTTGGCTATCGCTTTTTGCCCCTCCCCCCCAAATCCTTCCACTCCCTTCCTTCTTTCTTGTTTCTCTTTTTTTATTCGTTGCGAAGATTTTTTTTATCTATTTCGTTTTTTTCTTTTTTACGCGTCATGCTCCCTTTTCGATTCTCATGCTATTTTTCTCCCGTAACGTCCTTTATTTATTATTCTTACGAACGGATAGGGCGAAGAGCATCTATTTTTAATTCTATGCTCTCTCTCCTTCTCTCTTTCTCTTTTTATATATTCCTCTCCCTCTTTTCCTTTTCCCTTTTTTTGCGATCATAAATAATGCAGAAGAGTTTTCAAGACGTTGAAATTTGCATGGAACGTCCGTTTATATAGTTTTATTATTATCGTTTTGCTTCAATCTCATAGAGGTTTCTCGATTTTACGTTTCTCTCTGTTTTTTTATACTCGCAAAATGGCAATACCAATTTTGTAGAATCTTAAATAGTTTCAAAAATTCTCTACAAATTCTGAACACATGAATACACATACTTAATTAATGCTAATTGTAATAGATCCTTCTGTAAATATAATAATCTTAAGTTTCCTGAATACTTGAAATAAAGCATAAATAATAAATTAATGAATGTAGCTTGAATTTCTACCGCATAGCAATTCAACAACAACATTCCCGAATATTTGTAGCTGTGGTCTCAAAATTAGCAGTAAATACAAGTAATACAATGAAATTGCAGAAATTTCATCTCAACCACAAGTCCGATATGGTACGCAAAGAAAAAAAAAAAGAAAATATTTAAAGAGGAAACTGGAAGTTCAGATATATCCGAAAAATGGTAGGTATGATATATAGCGTGTATGATGTAATATAAGTTAAGTTATGTCTTAACAAAAGTGCCCAAGTAAGATATTTTTTTCCCTGTGGTTCAATAATTCTCGATCCGTCGACGCATAAATAATGAATGCCGGTTCGCCGAGGGCGTAAATCAAATCGACGACAGCTGTTTCATTTCGAGGTCGATTTGTCTCTCGCACACGGTCGGATCGATGCGACGACGGCTCGAACACAACGTATCGAGCTTTCGTCCGTAAGCGAGCACGTGTTTATGAAATATCGTGACGCATTATACTTTGTACAAGACGTCACTACGACTTTTTATATTCTTCCGAGATGAAAACCATAAGAAAGACGATGTAAAACATTTTTCTACAAATCTTTATCGTCCATCTTGACGGAAATCGACACGCGCAATGATCAAGTTGAAAGGTACATTTCGAATGAAATTTGTAGTTAAATAAATACGATCGCGCGTCGAATATTTTGCTAGGGAAAACTATGTCAGAATAGTTAATAGTTCATAGAATTGTCTTTTTTCATATTTTTACAAATTGACAAAATTGCCAATTTAATTTCTTTTCTAAAAGTTACATATTTTTTTCACAAAAATATCCTGCGTCAAACTAAAGATAATATTGTTTCAAACACTTCGTACAAATTTCGAGTAAATCGAATAGAAATTCATTGAAATATGCATGAGCGCAGTTAAAAAAATGTAGTTTCGAGGAAAACGTGCTTAAAGCTTAACATTCACACGTGAAACTTTTACGTAGAGAGACATTCGTATAGAACCATGTAATAACGGTACGTAACTTTAATAACAATAACTGCTAGAACTTCGTTAATATTTCAAAATTTGTATGTAATAATGAAGGCATACTTATAACATTAATTGGAATAAATGAGAATACATAAAACTAGAAAAACATAAATAAAATACGCCCTTAAAACTATGTCAAGTGTTAGTAAAGTTTTTTCCCATTTAAAAAGCAACTAATTAGTCGTTTACTTTTACGAGGAAAAGAAAAAACTAAGAAAAAGAAAAGGAAAATCTGGAGTCGAGACAGTTTGATCGAACAAAGTCTCGTTCGTGAGAAGCGAAAAAGACGTTTCACATTTACGCGCACGTTTTGCCGAAAACACGTTCTAGACTGGATGTGTAAGAGAGAAGAAAAAAGAAAGGCAAGAGAAGAGGGAAAGAGATAGGTCCGTTCGGTCGTATTTGACAAAGTGCCAAAGGAAAGTTGGCGAGCATCGAAGCGCCACGTCGTTTTAACGAACGATCGGAAGTCCCGACCTTCCATCCGTAGTTAACGTAACCATTAATAATTACTCAACGAGAGGAAGAAACTTAGCCCTTATTCGTCTTATCATAATCCTTAATCCTTTTCAAAAGGAACGAACAGTTCGCTTTTATTCTAATTAAATGAAAAATCGTCCAAGGTCGGTTACGATCGCATAACGGCGAACTGAATAAACGCGCGTTCGCGCACGCTCCTAGATATATACTTTGACACACATACTTGTTCGTAACGAGACACTCGGACGTTAATTAAGTTAACGACCGTTAAAGTGGCCTGCGGAAATGAGAGTATGCGCTATGATCTACCTACGTACTTACAAGACTTACTTACTTACTTATATTCGTTCATTCCTTCTCTTCCTCTTTCTCTATCCTTTACTTACTTTCCTACTTAAATAACAATGTGTTTTATGCGATACCAGTGGTATGGTATAGTAGGAGAAAGCCGAACGTGGATACAAGATACTTAGACGTGGAATCAAAGTACAAGAGGAAGAAGACTATGTCCCACGGGTTCGCATTACAACCAGAGATACATTTAATCCAACAACGACTGAACGAAACGTCCAACTATTTATAGACTATGATTAGATACGTACTTTTAGAACTATAGTCACGAAAAGTGATTCCTTGTCTGGAAATAGATCCCACATAATTTGTATATATTTAGGATTAATATGAAATTGATATAGAAATTTAAATAAAATGAATTTTCTTGAATATTTTGATAAAATCTATTATATTGGAATCGAGTAATTCAAGTCTACGAGTAGCTTATACCCTTTACTATTTTTCGTCGAGACTAGCAAATAGTTCTGCGAGTAAAGTTGAGAGGAACCACTAAAGGAAGAAAAGAAAAAGATGGAAGCTTGGAAGGACGTATTCGCTATTCTAAATTTACAACCCACAGACGCGTTATCTACTTTCACGTATGCGTATCTATAAATCTACGGGTGGGCTATGGATCCGAATTTTCTCTTGGCGTGGTGTTGTAAATATCCGAGTGCTTCGGTACCCACCGGTGGCGTTCTCGGTGGTGCGGAAAGTGCTTTTGTTTTAAACGGATGATACGGGAGAGATAGACGCGAATTTAAATTCGAAATTTATTACGGTCTGAAACATCCCTCGTACCACCGAACAAGTAGACCTACCCATGTATGTACATACATTGTTATATTTTCTTTCTAAAGCAACGCCATTGATCGAATCTTCATAACACTTCTGCGAAAATATATTTTCAATTAGTATTATATATTTTTGCTGGTAAAATTCATAGAAATTTTTTAATAACGATGCCACTTAACAGCACGAATTTTTATGATTCATATCCCAAACGCTAAAAACCATTAAACTGTTATATTAATTACAGAAGTATTGTATCTAAATTTAAAATGATGCACACATAGAACTTCCCCCAATCAGATGAACAACGCAATCTCTCACACGTAACCCAAGTTAGCATTCTTAATCCCTAATAAATTCGTTTTACAGCATTTAATAACAGAAACGTGAAAATACATTCGCGCATGGATTTTTATCGTGAGAAATTTGCCAACATGGACGTTTAATACGTAACACGTTAAATAACGTTTTCGTCTATGTAAAGAGAGAAAAAGAAACATGTAATAATGAGAAACAATGCATAAACTCGTTCGTGATTTTATTAGATAGACATAAAAATCATACCGATTGAACATAAGCTGTTATATAGATCAATACATAAATACATACATCGATACGTGTATATCTCTGTTCGCGGATATAAGCAAATAATTGTTATCGGTGCAACAACGTTCCGTTTACATTCGGCCCTGACTGGTGCACGATTTCCCACGGATATGCGCTCGACGGTGTTATTTTCTATTGGCTCGCCTTACGGCCCGTTTTACGCATCGCTCCAAATCACCGTTGCGTGTACAAACACCAATTATTCTAGCTTCAAGATATACATATATATATATATATATATATATATATATGTAGTAAATGCCTGGTTATAATAGATACCTCGATGTAACAACGTTATTACTGCCCTATACCACTGAGATACGACATTCGGCGCGATAAATCATATGCCGATTCTCGAGAAGAAAACCATTAATTCGAATGAAATCGCAATCGTAAGAGGATGGAATCAAATTATTATCAAATTCAATCGATATCTACTTTCTTGATTAAACAGAGTAATTAATGAATACAGATTTGTGTCGAGAATAACAGGAAAAGTATGAAAAGTTTGTAGACAAAATGAAATCGACTAGCGTAATTACTGGTGCATACAATAAAATATAGAAATTATCTGTATTTTCAAATTCTATTTGACTTTCTAATAATTTAATCAAGTATATGTATTAGGGTTCAGATTTACTCTGTGAATAGAAGATGGTAAAACGTTATATAGCTATTTTGATAAAGAAAAAGAAAGAGGATGAGTAGCTTGATACGTATATCGGATAGGTTGGGAAAAGAGGGAGTTGTGTTATAACGGGAGCTTTACGACAGAACGGTTTAATTGTCCGTGCACGGCGGCGGTCATTTCACGAGGAGAAAGAACCTCCGGGAGGTTCTCCGTGCCAAGACGCAATCCGTACTACAAACGAGCATTTTCATTATAGGCCAGGGCCAGTCTGTTTTCGCGTTACCCTCCCGAATCGTCCCTCTAAAAAACACGAACAGACAAAAACAGATAAAATGAGAAAAATAGATGCTCAAATAGAAAGAGAGAAATGCCAAAACGGACGGAGAAAACCAGTTTTTTTTTAACGATTATTACCAATACTGCTTCACTTAATAATTTATCTAAATGTTTCTTGTAATAGTCACGAAGTTTTAGAAAATCTCATATTTACAATTTATTCATAAAAATTGGGAGTTTTCAAGCCCGATTTTTTCGAAATAATTTAACCCTCTCTTTTTGCATATACAATCACCCCTACCATCAGACCAATATTCGCTTGGTTTTACCGCTCGTACGGATACACCCTTAATACTTATATTGAAGAACAGTAAAGTATTCTCATTGAGGTGTTTTCATATGCACGTTCTTGTATAGAAGCTTTTAGCACCAGTAGTGTCGGCACGAGGTCCTGTTCCTAAAGCACGCGACTTGGGACAGTTATCGCATCGCTAAAACCTATACACTATACATACGTACCCTAAGAGCATAATAGTACAACTCCATTAGGCCGTAAAGGATAAAAGTTATCGGCGCATACTCCCAGCTCCTACTCGTAAATACGACTCGCACTCCCCTACTTTTCTCTCTCCCTCTCACTAGTTTCGATACTAAATTCATTGCATCAGAATCACTGTATTTTATTCGTCAAGGAATTCAATAGTTGTCCGTAAGATGTATCCAAGTTTTGGAAAAACAACAAATTAATTGGCAATATAATTTAATTGCTTACTTAGCAATCCGATATTTATAAAAAACGTTCGAGTTCGATTTGTGGAATATTTGGAGAGAAAAAAGTAGCCGAGAGAGAAAGAGTGAAAATACGATTGAGAAATGAAGAGAAGTAGCGGGAGTAAGTAGTAAGGAAAGGTGGAAGGTGGAAGGTGGAAGGTGGAAGGTGGAAGGTGGAGGTGAGAGGGAGAAACGTCCATTATCGACTCATTCACCGTGACCGTATGCGTTTCCTCGCGCGTATACGTACGAGCTCCTCGACATCCAACCTTGGACGGGAAGCTTTCCATTGCGCAGTAGGACACGCATTCCTTCCTATGCTCGATTGGTATGTCGAGGTGAGCAACGGCATGCAACGGCATGCAACGGCATCCAATATTCGCCGATAGGTCGCGGTTACGACCTCGTGAATTCCTACTTTTTCTCTTTCTCTCTTTTTTTCTTTCTTTTTATCTACATAGTCAACGAATGTTTTTAATCTGATCTACCCGTGGGAGAATCGTGTGGGAGGGAAGCTATTTCGTCCCTCGCATTCTTCGATCCTTCCTTCCCAATTCTTCGCTCTTCTTGATTTCGTAATAAGTATTGAGAAAGTACTGTGAGTAATATTTTGATATCGATAGTTGCTTTTTAAGACAGCTTATTACCCGTATTTGTATTTTTTTCTTCCTCTTTCATTATATACAGTAGAATCGAATAAAACTTATTGAACCAAAAGTAATATCTACGTGATACACAAACAGGTCTACCTAATATTTTATTTTCTACTAATTTCATGACTTTTAGAAACACTTTGATTGCATCGAAACAAATTTTTAATCGATTCTACGTACACTTAGATTTTCTTTACAATACTGAAACATTTATGACTCGGTAAGCCGCGTGAACGATTAAGTGGATTTCCTCCGATCATGATCGCTCGAATAAGCAAAGTATTTACTTATATATACACATACACACACACATATATACATATGTAAATGGGTATCAGGAACGTTTCTAATGTAAGAGAATCTCGGAACTTCACTTTGGCCTTTAACGAACAAACCATGGGGTTCTAACTGCGCCACCAGCTGCTAGAATCGCTCACCATCTAACATTCTATTGTACTCACCAATATCGTCGTAGAGGCAGTGTTAACGAGCTAAAATCGTAGAGCTGCTGCATATTGCATTGCTACTGTAATAGTGAAAGGAAGAATAAAAAAGGAAGTTTGACAGGAGTTAGGGTATGCACATAATGTATATCACTCTCCAGCAGCACACATACAATATAATTTCCATAGGAACAAACACACACGCGTATACGCGACGCGAAATAAATTGAATACTTATTTTATATAGATCTTACATCTTCCGACGCTCGAAGAAGACTAACAACGAAATGGGAAATAACTACTCAGTGTACCCGACGAACACCGAAAGTACACGAAGGTTAATGTGCTTAGAAGTTCGATGACGAAATTTTAAGCAAAGAAACCAAACACAACATTGGAATACAGACGCCGGCTGAGGAGTGAGAGAGATACGATTGATTGAGAGATACATTGAACGACTAAGAGACGATATTTTCTATTAGGAAATAAAAAAGAAAAAATCAAAAGAATTATCTCGAAAGGTAAGTTTTTCTTTTGATAGTTCCTTTCTTATTATTTCCTTTTTCTTTAAATTCTTTGTTATCTTATTTTTCCACGGTAAGCGGAACTTTCGCCGATGCAGAAAGGTCTTATTGAAATGCAGAGGTACCCTCCGAAGTGGAAGTCACTTTCGGGAGTCCCGAAATAACAGGCTAGCGGACAACGTGCGGAGAATCCTTCGCTTCCTGAAACGGCCATCGGGCGAGATACGAATTCGTAATTGACGTGGTGGCACTCACTATACGTCAGCTTTATACCCAAGCATTCTCCACGAACAAACAAGAGAAAACCTAAATAAAAATAACATCCTCCGTTTTCGTTTCTCCTACTTTTTCATTTCTCCGTTGTATATCAATTCTGACAATTACAAACTCAATTTCCTATGTCTTTTTTACTTTTCATCCAAGTTAAAGATCATCTCTTCTAACAAAAAAAACTTTTAAAAAGAACGAAAACAAAATTCTACAAGAACGCGGAGAAAAAAGCATAGAAAATTGAATTCGACCGAGGAAGTAATTTTCGTTTTTGAAAGATCGCCTGTCAAATTTAATAGCTCGTTCGTCGTAGCAGCGTCACGGTTGCAGCACCATCACCAGCACCAACAGCAACAGCAACATAGAGCTGCATCCGTGCGCTTTATTTTTAAATCCTCTCCTCTCCCGTATGACCGTGGAAGGGGAGGACGAAAAAAAAGAGATGAAAGAGGAGGAGAAGGACGACGAAGCCAGAGTTGCACTCGCGGAATCGTCGATACGTCCGTTTGTTCGTCGAAAAAAGAAGGAAGTTTGGATAAAAAAGGATACGAAACGAACGAAATACGTGCGATTTTATCATTTGACGCTCATGCATATTCATCGAAGGACGAACCACGTTTATTCTCTCTCTCTTTCTATCTTTTTTCTCTCACACACACACACATACATTCTTTCTCTTCGTCTCTTTTCGTACGAATACCACGTGTCGGTATTCCGTATATACGAATATCATGATACGAACGGCCACGATACGACGAACCCGCAACTGGTGGCAATTCCTTTTTCTCCCCCCATCCCATCCTCTAACCACTATTCCTTCCCACTCTCTCTCTCTCTCTCTCTCTCTTTCTCTCCGTTCCCCTAACAACCCCTCTCAACGTCCCTATCGTTTTCGTCCGATTCCACGCGGAGGTTATCCACGAATGTTTTACCCCGTCGTCGAAAAAAAAGAAAAGGAAAGAAGACAAACGGAAAGGAAGAAAAACAAGAGAAACGATTCATGGACGCTAGTTACGACGAGTTGTTCAGGAGATGGCGGCAATTACGAAAGCGATGACGCGTACTTACTTACCAACACGTTCGTATATGTGCATATGTGTACTACTGGAATATGAGTATACACGTGGTCGAGTATGGGTGTATATATATTTTTCAACATATGAACATTTTTTAAGCGCAAAGTTGCACTAGTAGATTATTCGTGGTAAGGAATATTCTAGGAAGAAATATTCGGCGGAAATTGGTTCATTACAATGTGAGAATAATTAATAGGCTTTTCGCTAATAAGATAGTTATGAGTAAAGAAGGTAATTAAATGAGAATACCTTGAGCTTTTCTTCTACCTTATTGTCAGTCTTAAGGTTTGCCACTAATTTTCTATTATATCCTGTAGAATTTAATTAAAGCTCTATTCATTCGTATAATATTACTGCTGAGACTCAAAGTACCATAATGACAAACTTTTTGAAACACTTCTATACATTGTGCGTATTTAATACATCCGCGAATTTTTTGATTGTAGAAAATTATAAAATATCTAATATTTGAAAACATGAAGTCTATATACTTTATCTTTATGCTCCAAAAATTTTCAACTTAACGTTTAGCGTTAAACGTAGTAGGGAAATCGCGTTATGATTTACCTGACGTATCGAGAATATGTCAGAACGGAAAGGTTCGACGTTCTTCGCACGCGCTGATACACAACGTGATTCTACGACACGATATCAAGGCTATCATACGCGTTTGTCGTATATATAAAATATATATGTACATACGTATGTATATATGTGTGTGATCATGTACTAGAAACAACGTGACACGAAGCAAAATACGATGAGGAATTCGTTATCAAACACTCGATATTGAACGTATACTACGTATTTACAGGAAAAGACAGATAGCATTGCATCGTAAACATTTTTTAAAATGGTGTCTTGAAAAATGTCTATGCTTTCGATTTATATATATATATATATGTATATATTTTTTAATTATTATCGCAACACAATAATTGTTATACTTCATTTTTTAAATCGTCTAGCTATAGTTTAAAACATCCTGAAAACGTGTATGAAATTTATTTGATTAATATAGAATTTATGCTTGCCGATTGTGTTATTCGAACAAATGCACAATCAAAACTGACCTATTCGTAGCACAGCTGTTATTTTGCCTTCGTTCATTCGTTCGTTTGTAGTGCTGTTTTTCATTTTTTATCTCTTTCTTTCTTTTTCTCTGAACCACACGAGTGCATATAACCAACCGAACGAAAACATCAGCGTTGAGTTTTCATCGTTCTTGCGCAACTCGTCGCTTCGACCGTTCAAATTTCGTCATAGCAATTTCCCACAGTCAGTGGGCATGGCCTCGAGACGAGGCGCCTGAATTATCAAAGGAAAAAAGCGTCGGTCGTTGTGCGTCCTGTTGCAAGAAAAAGATACCCAAAACAAAAACTTAATGCTAAGAGAAAAAGAGAGAGAGAGAGAGAGAGAGAGAGAGAGTAAGAGGCGTTACACAAACTCGAACGTACATCCTGATCTTCACCCTCATTCGTTCAAATTTACCCTCACTTTAACCATCTCTTTTTTCTCCCCATCATTCCCATCTTTCTTCCATTTCTTTTTCTGTCTATCTGTTCTTCTTTATTTTTCTCATTTTCATTTTCTTTTCTCTCTATCACTCTCTTTCTTGCCTCTTCTATTTCTTTTAATCATTATCTTTTCTTTCATCTTTTTCTGTATCTTTTTCTCTTCATTTATATACAAGACAGTCTTGCATAGTAAGACTAGTTGGTCAAAGTTCACTCTTTCACCAACCTTACTCTATTGGTACACTTTTTTACAGTGAAGGTCTCGACACGATTTCGTGCCCGTTGTGCGTAACGAATGGGAAGAGAGGAAGAAAAAGTACTGGAGGAGTTGTCAGAATGAAAAAACAAAAAAGTGAAAAAAAGAGAGTAAGAGTAACAGGGTGAAAAAGAAAGAGAGATAGATAGAGAGGAAGAGAGGGAAACTGTGGGTATGCGAAGGATCGATACGGTCACGAGGATTTAGTAAGAGGGGGTGTTTTCGTTATTTTTGTTTCTCACGAATTACTTTGAATGCCAAGCCGTATCCTGCTAGAAAATTACTCGATCGATTCCCTCTCACGAGATTTAAAACCTCGTAGCTTCGATGTCGAGACTCGATGCTTCCAATAGCTTACGAGATTGTAAATATTTGATATATATATGTATATGTATATAAATATACATGTGTATGCAGATACACACACGCACATGACTAAAAGATCGGAATACACATATATAAATACGTATATACACATATAGAAATTGACACACATGTGACTAGAAGATAGGAGTACTAGAACGCCTAGGAGATTTAACTCTGATGGATGAGCGTTCTTCTATGCTATTTTTGTTTCTCACAAATTACTACGAACGTCAATAGAAAATCACTCCAATCGATTTTGTTCTCCTCTCTTCTCTGTGAAAATTTAAAACGAATGGTTTATACTGCGATATAAACTCGATAATAATTACGAATGGCCCAGGCTAGCTTACGACTACTAACATAAATCTAATTGTAAGATAAATATTGAAATAGATGTCGTGATTAGAAGATCAGAGAAGACTTTCGAGTGAAAGCTAATGCTCGATTATCAAGATTATCAGAGTCACCCGTTACATCGCGTTAAATCATCAACGATGATTTGAGACGCGCCTTTGACGATGAAACGAGACAGAGAGGAACAAACGAACGAACGAACGGAGCTTTGCCTTTAAGCCTGACACGATTGCTGCCAATGTTGTGTCTCATTGACGCCGCGTGTTGGCTTGCTTGCTGCTTGTTTGCTTGCTTGCTTGCTTGTTCCACGTTCTCTATGAATAGATTCCAAGCTCCCAGTACATTCGTCATATTTCTCTCTTCTTCCTTCCCTCTTCCCTTGCAAACCCCTTCTCCCCTATCTATCTTTTTCCTTGCATCAGTTCTTCCCTCTCTCTCTCTCCGTTCCACCCTCTTTTTTACTTTCTTCTTGTTCCCCTTCTATCTATTTTTTGTATTCCACTCTCTTTTTCTATTTTTCTCTATTTCCTACTATAGATGGCAATCGTATAAGTTTACAACTGACTTCTCCATTAAAGCATCCAGAGCAAAACGCTCGAACAGTTGTGTCGCGCCGCTAGCCGTATTCGTCCTGACCGATCGTGACGCGGCTGTTATTATGTCGAAGAAGAGGAGAACGGCTTTTGACCCCTTCTCAATGCACGACGACTTACGTAATGCCTACTAAGTTATCTACTCGATTTATCTACTCGAGCCCAACTCTAGAGGTTGTTGCTTAATAGATCCTTACGATATTTTCTAACCTTTTCACGTGTATTTTTGATCAAATTTATGAATATATATATATATATATATATATATATATAAAATAATGAAATCATATATCCTTATTAACTACGAAATGAATCATGTCGAATATGAGCAAATATTTCTTAAATTCTCATTAATTTTCCCCCATTCCTGCCATCTATCCTTTCAATTCTAGACTCGAGAAGTATGCAACGCAAGTATGAAAAGATCTTTTCAAAGATCTATCAAGGAGGATCCAGAATCCTCGACATAGATACTACGAATACCGAGGGACATCTATCTATCTCTCTTTCGCATAGATTTATTGGATGCGTCGCATTAACTCGTGCTTCGTGTATTATTCGAGTTATATCGAATGCAAGAATAGGAATCTATCTCCTCAAAATCATGCCACTGCATTTCTAATCGCATCCACAAATTATTACAAGATTCGTGTCACCCTAACAACGGAAAAAACAATAATCAAGTCCACGCGTTTGTTTCTACCGATATTCTCTTACCATCATCTCATTGTTTCTATCACAATTGTGATTTACGATACGTATTATCTTTATTGCAATCGTACCTCGTTTAACCATTTTAGTTTTCGTTGAAACATCAGCGTACAAAGTTGTTAACGTCAAACTTAAGGGGACATGCTAACTCGTAAAATAAAATATGCATACACGTGGAAAGGAACAGTCCGAAGAAAAAAAAATGTGCTCTATTATCTATGTCCATTCAGGTATTGGTATTATTATTTTATTTATAATTTTTTGTCTGGCACACTCAAACGAAAGAAAAAATTTGCGAAGGTATGCGTAATCGTATATACCGAGGTAAAACACGATAACTTTCGAGAGAGTGAGAACAACAAAAACGAAGTCTTCGGTCTTCCAACGTACGCGACACAATGGCTGTAATGTCAGACGCAAGATCTGCTGGGATGAAGGATGCTCGCGAAACGCGATACTCGCAACAATGATTACGATAGCATCTGATGCTTGACAAACTGTTTTCACAGTGTGTATTACTTGTTCTATATCTCGCTATGAAATCGAGCCTTTTGTTAAAACGCTCGACGTTCAGCCTTCTAAACGTCAAATCAATTACTGTTAGGTTATTCATCTTCTCTCTCTCTCTCTCTCTGTCTCTTTCTTCGTGGTACAGGAAATACACGGTTTACCGTCAAAAATATTCTACTTGATTTGCTCAATTTGACATTATTTTTCTTTTCCAAATGAAAATAATTAAAGTGCACCAATTGACATTTGTTTTCAGTAATGGAGGGACAGAATGCCAAAAGCATTTAAATTGGATTTAATTAAACGTACTTTAAATTTCTTTTTTCTTTAGTAAAAATTATATTTTCTCGCTAATCAGAATGTAATCGAAATTCAGATAAAATTTAATATTAAACGTGCTTTTTTTCTGAAATAAATAAAATAAAAATATTCTTCGGTAATTTTAATTGCGGTTATTCATCCCTTAGAAATTCTATCTGTCCGTAAAGGAAGGAAGGAAGGAAGGAAGGAAGGGGCTTCCTCGACAAATCGTTTAGCAAGTAGGAGGACTAATTACAGCGACTGCGGAAGAACGATTCGCTAACGAGTTTCCGTCATGCGCAGAAACGCGATTGGGGACATTCGCGAAATTAATCCGACGATTTAGGTTGAAATCCGCTATGCATTTTCTCATTTCCCTGTTTTTATTTCCAAAGAAAACACCATTTAATTTATCCATAGATTTGTATCCTTTCTTTTGCGAGTAAACATTGATAAAAATTCCTTTGCTGTCCCTCATCATGGTCACTCATTCAAAGAATATTCAGTTTCAGTCGTGACCTCGAAGTTAGCCCACGCTTTCGACTAACTCATTTCCATTATTCACTTCCTGTTTTCCTTCTCACAGTTATTCGGCAAGGGGCGATTTATCAAAGGATAAAAATATTGATTTCATAAATAACAGCAACGTTAAAATATTAACTACTTTAAAGTTAGAGAACAGATTACTTTTAAAATGAAAAATACATACATACTACAACTGAACTAAAAGTAAAAAATAATGTGAAGAAATATTAAGTGAAAAATAAAGAAAGACAAGGAATCTTTTGTATCGTTAAATTTAACAGAGAAAATGAAGCTTAAATTGATGTAAGTTCCTTTGAAGAGAAAATGAACGATCAGTTTGTAAGATCAACAGGACACTCCATCCGTCCTTATTCGCCAATTATGGGATCGTAGCGACCGGTAAGTTCGGTCCTCTTTGTCCGATTAACGGCACAACGACGACGAGCAACTCGAAGCAAGACAAGCGCGATTGCAACACAGGCTATGGGCATCGAATAAAGTCATTCGCGGATGAAGAAATCGCTCGTTAAAAGGAGTCAGCCCCATGCCATGCCAAAGTCGGAAACTACCACGCTTAAACATCCAACAAACTCAATTTCTGTTAAACGAACATTGGATAACTCGCGAAGGAAATGAAATGTTACATGATTGTTGCTTATTCGTGATATGAAACTTAATTTCACCTTTTAAGAAACATTACGCGTTGTTGACACATTCTTTAGTATACTTTTTATTCCGAAATATTTCTTGTAATATACTTTTTCGACTTATATAATTTTTTGTCTGTCCAATTATTAAGTGAACTAATACCGAAATGGTCAACCATTTCTGCTTCAGGATTCTATATTTTTCATTTCGAATTCTTCGTTTTTACCATTTATGTTTTGAATAATAATTATTTTTCATCGGTTCATCAAAATGCGAATTCTTTTTCTTAATTAAACCATAAGGTTTCGAAAGATATTCTAAAAGTTGGAGCTTCTGTATCCTTAACGTTCAGTTTAATCTGTTAATTAAGACGCATTCTTATCTAAATTCTTCTTAAAACTAATTACAAGTTAACGTTAGCGAACATTCGTTAAGTTCATCAGTTTTGTTTCCTGATACGATCTCACATATACAATCTTGATATTAATTTCAAAGTGTTAGTATCGTTAGCATCGTTACCGTTATAGCGATGGTTATTCCACATTTTCGTAGCGTTTAGAATGCACCGTTTAGAATGCACCGTTTAGAATGCACCGTTTAGAAGGAACAATACCGTTTTGGCCTACCTCGAAATTGTTCTTTGCTTTTTGATCATTATTCGATCGTCGTATTACAGATTGAAACAGCCTTAAAAAAATTCAGAAACAATAGTTTTATTTGGATCTAATTGATTGTTATTGAAGGAAACACTTATCGTTCGTTCTCTTACTTATTTTTCCATACCGTTTATGCTCGTTAACTACTATCCGCAGGCATGCGAGAAAAAGAGAAATAGAGTTTGAGGAGAACGCTCCTTGCCTTCACGGTCTTTTGATCCTGAATTAAATGAAGAAGTCGGTATACACCAAGGTCTACGAGCGAAAATACGAGTTATGTAATGCTGCCTCAAAACCTATTCATTTAATCGGCTGTCCACCTTGAATATATTTCTAATCATATTATTACATTACAAGAATCCTGAATAGGGTACATTTTTTTAATAACTCTTCATCAGGAATCTTTTGTAAAGATGAATTTTTAAATTCGTAGGTCCATTGAATGCGTGTGAGTTTGCGTGCATGTGCGATTATCGATCTCTGTCAAGTTATTCGAAATAACACCTGAGAAACTATGTAAGTAGGAAAAAAATAGGATATCTCCTCTTCCTGGACAGAAAAAAAGAAAAACTTGGATAAAATTCAATCGACGACATAAACACGACGATATAGACAGGTTGCTCTCTCGAGACGAGATTATTTTCCGTAGGAGATGAAAAATCGTTCGTTCGCGCGCTATGTATATCGTAAATCTTCGCGTTTAATAGCCTCATATTAAGTTGAAACGATCGGGAAATGATCTAGAAGAAAATTGCCTTATTGTATCCCAAGAACATCAATTTTATTATTAAAAATACGCGTGCATTAAGTGCCACGGAAAGTTTGCGTCGAACAATAAGAAAATTAAATAAAAGAAATGAATGTATATGACACTAGGTATGTAAAAATAATAATTAAAATAAATTTTCCAGTTAACCAGGTATTTATAGGCAAGCAGAAATAAATTTTCTAGAAAATCCATTAAACGCATAAATCTCAATAAAAAAAAACAGAATAAATACTCGTGGACGCAATTACGATTCTTATTGATTAGATTCGCGATTCAAGAAAAAAAAAACAATTAGATGACGTTATCCAAAAAAAAAACAGCGCAAATCTATTATCGAACGTAGCTTCGCAATACTCAGATTGTTTTAATTTCAGTGTAAATTACGTTACTGAAAAAAGATAAAAAAACAGTGATTTATAGTAAGAGATTCTTTCAAGGCTAATTCGAAATACGAAAATATAGAATTTTGGTAGATAAAAAAAGCGTGGAATAAAGCGTGTAGTCTTTCGCAAAGATTTTTCGACAATTCTCTTTTAGCATATAAATCGAAACGATTCACGGAAGTATCAGCAAATTCCTAAGAGATTCAGAATCTCGGTTATCGTTTCCTTCTTCTCCGTTGCCCACAAATATTCTCTCTTATACCATTTCGAGAAACTCTGTATGTTAGTTTTTTTTTAAATCCACTCCTACTCCTCCTCCTACAACTTGTTGTAGTATTTTTATTTCTTCTTCTTCTTCTGCTTCTACTTCTACTTCCTCGGACTTCTTCTTCTACTCTTCACGCTTTACGTCCTCCCAAGAAGAAACGAGAATCACGAAAAGAACGAAAAGAACGAAAAGAAGAAGGAAGGAAGGAACGAACGAACGACCTCCTCGAAAACGAACCTGCACTTCTACATTAACAAAGTAAACATTTCTACAATGTAAACACAGCGTGCAAAATTGTCGGCAGAGAAACGTCTTCTCTCGCGAGCAATGTATGTATAACGTAGCTTCTTCTGCTGCTGCTTCTTCTTCTTCTTCTTCTTCTTCTTCTTCTTCTTCGAAAGACGACATTTCTCTAGTAATTTTACGAAGCTCTCTTTACGTTTCTTTTTTTTAAAGCGAACTACTACTGCGAGGCACAGGTTAAGTTTTACCAATTGTGAGTTACTCAACGATATCTTTGATCATTCTTCCGTATCTTTTCTTCTTAATGTTACCACGATAGGACGTGCAAGTAAAAAACATTTCAATCAAAAGAGAGAGAGAGAGAAAGAGTGAGAAATGTTTTGCTTTTATTTATGAATGAATGACTCGCGAGTCGAAAAATGTTACAAACTTTTTCCAATAGAAATGTGATAAGCTTTTCGTTTCGGTACAAAAACTAGATAAAATTAATGCATTGTACGATGATCAATGTTCAAGCTTTTAGCTTAAAAATTAAATAAATAAAAAAAGAAAGGAACATTCTTTTCGCAAACCATAAAATATTTCGACACTTTTTCTCTGTCTTTATCATACGGATTACTTTATTATTTAGGAAAGAAACCTCTGCAACATTGATCGATGTCGAAACTTCAATCTTAAAAATGAAATGAAATAAAAAAAAGATTCCACTCTCTTTCTCTCTCTTTCTTTATGAATGAACGATTTCGAAACCGAAAAATATTCGGATCCCTTATACTGGATAAAAAAAGAAGAAAAAAAGGAAACATTCAGAAGCTTATCGTTTAGATGAGAAAGGTATTCGAAGTTGAGAAATATATTGTATCTATATACACATTGATCGATGCCCGGACTTGTCTAGATATTTTGCATAAGTAAAATATATGTCTACATATATCCTGAAATTCGAATGAACTTTATATTCTTGATGGATGCTTCGAAGCAACATTTTACGATCGTAGACGGTTTATCCTTTAGCGAAGCTTTCTCGTTCAAAGAATTCCTCACAGCGTTTGCTCGGAGTTAAATAATGCACCGGTAATCGGCAAGTTTTGCGAGTGACATAACACGAAAGCATCGTCCTGCGTAAACACATAAATCCTTGTCTTCTCCCACTCGCACACTTTCACCCACACATTCCTCGTCAATTTCATTCTATTGCTCTTACGGTTTCTTTTCTTTTTCGATCGAACTTTCCATTTGACGAGTACGTAAATACAAGTACGAAAAGATAGGAATAGTTTCGTGTGCCATCTGGTTCTTTCTTCGTAGATAGTTGCTGGATACCCGACAAAAATTAGCATTTTTATTGAGACCCAACAGATCCTTCTTCTCTTTCTATTTCTTATTCTATTTCTATTCGTCTTTCCTCTCGAAAGAACGCACACGATATTCGGCAAATTTCTTATATCAAATACCATCTCTCTATTTCTCAATCCCTTCGTAGAAGTTTCGTTCCTGAACGCGCGTGATTCCTAGCTTTTAAATCAAACTGTATAACGATTACTATACCTTTCTTATAGATTTTGCTTCCGGATATTCGCAGCACGTTATGTAGGTAATAAAATGTGTTATCGGTGTAGACCCGTTTCGTACCGGTACCAGTACTCATACTAAAATGTCCTTTAAATAATCGCATTTATCGCTTCGCTTCCAACGCCAACGTCAACATCAACGGCAACAACAACAACAACCAACAACAATAACGAGGCCAACAACGGCGAGAGCAAGGAGAGGGGAGGATTGGTAGCAGGCAAGTTTCCTGCATTTTACACGCTGTTAGTGTGCTAAATGTGTTTTGGTAAAGTAGTATTAGTGACACGTCACCAACAGAAGCAACGACTTTTCGAGCTTGGAATACGCTCCCCGGATAATTTCCAGCCGGGAACGTCGAGAAAATCCCGAAAATTATGTACGCTTTTAGAATGAATGAGAGAGGGGAAGAGTATGTGCAGACGGAAGCTAAGCGCGTAAGGGAGGATTCTCGCCGATGTGGACACTCACGTGGAATAAAATAATTAGAAGCACCGTAGCAAGGATGGCGGTGCGACTACGTAATTCCACGAATTACAAATTCATTTCCAAGCTGGATCCATCGAGCTAGTTGAAAATAATTCGGATCAAATATCATTAGCTCGTGTTTTACTAATTTTTTAATACACAGTTTCCATTCAGATTACAATTTAATTATTAATATTTATTTATTCCTTTGTTATTTTTCAGTTCTTTTTTATTGCTTAAATATGATATGAAAGGGTACGCGTTCTTGGACAAGGCTGAAATTTCAATAGAATATTTTCTTTTGCATTTAATTATTTCCAATTGGATTTTGGAGGTGCAGTTATCAAAATTCCTGGAAAAAGTAAATAACAATCATAGTGATATACAAATATACATATAAATGCATATACAGCAGGATTGCCATCAAGGCAAGAGGAAAAGTATTCGGGATTATTATTTTGAACGTAGGTAATCGGTTAAATCGCCCTTCATATTTACACCTAGCAAAAGCGTCAGGGGTAAAGGATTATTATGGATTCAATAATAAATATAATATTTCCAAATCTCGTGAAAGTTGTGAGCCCAAAGAGAAATGAACTTTTCGATCGGCGTCCTCTCTACACGTTGATCTCCTTTCAATGGCGGCCGCTTAATTGAATTTCGTTTCGTCCAATCAGATATTCAAATTCGGAATCTCTCTTCTCGGCGGCGGCGGCGGCATCCTGCGTACCGTACCGACTCTTTTCCCATTTCCCAAACGGTTTGATTTTAATTGAATGCCGGCAGTCGCATGAAATATCGTCAGGCTTCCTTCCCACCTACGATCGATTTTTCGCAATTAATTTTTACTGATTTTCATTCGTCACCTCTCTCCCACTCTTCGATTCTATCTCTTCAGACATTTAGGGAAAGTGCTGCTAATATTTCTATATTTAATTAATATATTAAACTGATTAATTAACTTAACTCTGTGATAAAAGATAAAAGTATTCTAAAAGAAATAAGTTTTGAACGTTTTCAGGGATGCGTTAATGTATTACACACGAACAACTGCCATTATGGATTCAAGTTTTTCCATATACCGATAAGCGTAACAGATGAGAGAGTCGTTTAGATGTCTACTTTATATTATGAAGACTCTTAAACTTTTTGGAAAATAAAGCAAATCGATAGTAGATAGATGACTATAGAAAACTACAGAAGATCGATTTAAAGATAAAAAGGGAAAAATAGAGTAGAAAGAGAATCACGAATAAGAGTTAGAAACTTTCCTAAAAGCGTCTTCCATAATCCAGCGATCTCGCTTGACGCGAACCATGGGAATCTTCGGATGAGGCTAATTTCCCCAAGGAAATTCCCGGGGATTGGGAAAATCAGTGGCCGACTCGATTCAGCGCGCTTCGACGGAGAGAAATTATTCATTCTCGATAAAGAGACTAGACACCTGCTGCTGAATGAGCACCTGTGGAATGAGAAGAGCCTCTCTAGATTCGCGTTCGCGTTTACGTTCACATTCGCCTTTCGATATCCGATGGAAAACGGTACTCCGTGTAAAATAATAATGATTTGTTTTATAGGAATAGTTCGTTTATTCCCAGAAACCCTTTGGTACATAAGCTTTCACGATTATGAAATCGGAACTCTGTTGAGGTATAATAAAAAAGAGAAAAAACTAAAAAAAGGATGAAGAAAATCATTCCTCGTTATTCCTCATTGCTCAAAGTCAACGTTTAAAGGCAGGACGGTGAGTAGAAATAATTCGAACCGATCGATTTCCTTTGCACAACAACCTCGACTAGAAGCTCTCGGTTGGATCCGTTTCCCTTTCAAAGTTTCGTAGGCCGCGAAGCGGAAGACGGATCTATGGATCGTTGGATCGACGACAAATCGTTTCCCGTTCTAGCATATATATATTTATATATATATATATATATATGCGAAGCTAGAGTCGATCGTTCGTCCGTGACTCGTCAGACGTAACGTCAGAGAGACCTTTCATCCGTAATTACGTTCATTAGCGCTTACGTTCTCGCCCTGATAATGAGCCCGAATAAACGCGACAAACCGTGGAAATGCGGTCAGCATTAATTACCAACAGTTTAGCCGAGCCTAACTCCAGTAAGTCGTGCGCATCCCATTGTTGTCCGTCGACTGACCCTAGCCACGTTGAAATACATTTCTTATACTTACTGTGTTACGAGACTAACTTAACATTAATCAAGAAGGAAACATTTGAAACGGCAGAACTTTGAAAACTATTTTTTTTTTTTTGGCTTGTTCATTTATTAAAATATCGAAAGTTTCATAAGGAAACGCAAATTCTACGAAGACTGATCTAAATACTAATGCGATAAGAATCTTAGTCTCGCGAAATCTCCTCGTCTCGGAAATCAATTCCGTCCGTAGCCGATTTGAATTTTTATTTCTCTCTTTACTCCCAATCGCTACGATACGCGTCGTTTCAATTTCTTTTTCTATCCAATCGATGCCATCCCCCGATTCCTCCGCCCCTCTCGCTTTATCTTTCTCACCGTGCCAAAATATATGTAGGCGAGAAACTAGACTCTGCAAGAGAACAGGATTCGAAGGGAAAGACGTAGTTAAAATTTATACAGGCGGCCGATTATAATGCGACATTTGCATGACAAAGTATCCTTGCCGAGCTGGTTCCTAAGGTAAGTGAATTGGCTCAAAAAGCGTAGCCATCGTTAAAATCTCATTGGAAAGCTCTATTTACCATTTTTATCGTTATCGTAGGGTTTCTTTGACAATCAAGATACCCCGTTATCCTTCTCGATTTTGATGAAGGCGTCGTTAATGAACCTGTCGATTACTTTGTCTAGCGAAATTCTTTCAACGAAGTTAAGATCGTATGATATTTCTGAAAGAACACAATCACTGATGTCAAACAACAAAAATATTACTACGAAAAACAAATTGTCAAACGAGCAATCCAATGCAATACTATTTTTTGGCATACCGTTGGGTTTAGCTATTAGTTTAACTAAAGTTAACAAATAATTTTGATTGCATTAGTCGAATATAGTACAATGGGAATAATTTTCTAATGAGCGAAGCAATTGTTAGATGAATAAAAAAATATTGTAAAGATATTTTCTCTTTGTGGCATCACCTTAAGAGTAAATTCTCGATATTCTTCGTTAGAAGAAAGATGGAAAAGAGAAAGATAGGAAGGAGTGAATACCGTGAGGTTTCCACACGGGTTATCGCGTAAAGAAAAGACACCAGGAGTAAAATCTCACAACGTCGCCTTGTTCTCTCTTCTCGAGTATGAACGAAACAATACCGGTAGTGTTCGATGCGAAAGTTTCACGATTCCCACTTCTCCTTCCCGTCCGACCCTTCACTGAACCCTCTTTCACTCAAGCGACTCCGCTAACGAAGACCAGAAACTCATGGAAATCACGCTATTTGTATGGTAAACGTGTGTGAACTTCATCCGCATACTACCAACGTTTCTCTTCCATCTATGTAAATGTGAATCGAGTCATTCTAACGAATACGATTCCAATCTCTATATGTGTCCTACAAAACGAAAGAAGATTTTAACTATCTTTAGGATTTCTTTACAAATTAACTTTTAACACTATATACTTATCCGAATCAGTTCTTACACATTTTTTATAATTCTTTTTCATAGTACACGATGTACTAATAACCATACTAATTTACCTACGTCTTAAACAAATTGTTGGCAAAAGATATTACATTTTATATCCATATTACTAAATTTTTCTCTAGCGTAACATTTAATTAAATTAAATCACATTTCTTTGAACTGAACACGCGATAAAAGTATTCTTGCTAGGAGAAAGATCAAATTACGTTACGTGGTTGACGTTGCATTGATCCACTTAAATGTACGACTATGTTCGTATCACAGTAAATACTTTTGGGAAACGAAAAAAGGTCCTTGATATACGAAAAAATTCAAGGCGAGCCTCAGCGAGAATAATTTTTATTCGTTTCGTCATCGGGACGTGAAATGGTGGTACGAGGGATTAAGAAAGTATGTTACAGGGCTCTTGAGAGATCGGCTGAACGTCTGGTAATGATCTTTAGAAGAATCTGTCGGGTTTGGGTTCCGATGACGTTAGACAGAACCGGTCGTATTGAACGCACGAGTAACTGGGAAGTATTTTTTATCCTTTATTGCAGGTACAAATGAGAAAACTATTTCCAGTTACGAAATATACTTTGATTTAAAAACTCCTGTTTTATCAACAACATAAGTTTCACGTGTTCTTACTCCAACATATAAAATATATTCTTATGTGCTGGCTTGCTACATTTACAAGTCATAAATTTTACGCTCGAAAAAACAGGAAACGCCCGTTCAATATTGATACACATACATAAACGTGTATGTATATTGAAAGCATCTCCGAAAATAACGAACACCTATGTATATAAAAGTTACGTGTATGTGAACGCAAACGAATTCGTCGAATTGGTGATGCGAGTGCATCTATGCATGCATCTACGTAGCCTGTTGCATCTTCCGAGAACGGAACAACCCAAGTACTCTAGGTCCTGTTACGTTCCTTGGATTTGCAATTTAAAACCACTTTCGATCACGCCTCGAAGAGGCACTCGTATTGAACAATATTCGTATGTAAGACTGGATACATGTATGTAAGCGTATATTACATGACTCATGATCGGTGGTGATCGTAACATTCCTCTTTAATTATCAATAACTTGGATAATTGTTCTGATACTTTTATCGATAAAACATGATTATAGAAAATATAAAAAAAATAAATCTACCTGCATATAACGTTACTCTAAATTTTAAACTGGCCAATAATGTATAATTTAACGAAAAAGAAAGATGAAAAAAAAAACCAAAAAAGAGTTGGAAAGTGTTCGAAAAGGTTAAAGAAGTCGATGTCCCGTTGTGAACGTCGCGTAATGCGTCTCGATTGTAAATCCATGCTCGCGCGTTGCATCATTCATGTGGCCCGAGGGCGAGAGCACCATATTTGGTTTCGTCTCATCCAAACCTCTCTCTATCTCCATTTCTCTCTTTCTCTTTCTGCCTTTCTCTCTCTCGTTCATTCCCGACAGGGAGGGCTATTTGTTCATTAATCTTATAACGCAACTCCTCGCCTGCGAGAGCATGAATTACCAATGGGGTCGACATGAGCGCGTTGCTGTGTGTGTTCCCTTATCTCCAATCACAAATATACAGTCGAACTATTGCGATGTCATATTCGTCATCCGATTCGATCGCTTCTATATTACGATATATGTATATGTATATCTATTCATCTATATATATGCCTATGTTAAATTTTCATCAAATTTAAATAGTTTCATTTTACTATGAAACCAAAAGTAGGATCACTGCTATTATTTTAAATGAGTACTTTAAATACATAGTTCAAATCAATTGTAAAGCTTTATGAATTTTATACGTATATTACTATTAAATAAAAATAAATTGGGAAATATAAAGGGAAAGAGACATTAAAAGATCCTAATTCGTAGAACTTATCCTTAGGTCGAGATAATTGGATCTCAAGTTTACTTCCCTTCTTTTTTTATATATATATATATATATATATAAAAGGAACCTCGTAATCCGCAGCTGTGAACGAAGGTACACACTCAATTTTACTCGAGTAAAAAGATGTTGGGTTAAGCCGTTTGCTGGATAGGGAAGAGAGCGTGTTCCCCTTTTCTATCTCTTCATCTTTCTCTCTCTTATTCTATCTTCCTCTTTTTTTTTATTTTTCTGTGTCCTCTCTTGGCTTTAAACTTGCATGTAATCTTACTGACGCGACTCGCGGACGGTACACACGGTTGACCCATTTCTGGTGGCCAAAAGAAGAATTACGAGAACATGACATTTATTAAAATTTCAAGCTAGTCGTTGGTGGTGCTCGGAAACGATGCGCGTTTTACCAGAGTCCAAACTGGAAAAGAAAACTTTACACGAGTAGGATAATGTATATATGTATAACCTAGTATGAGTAATAAATACGATTCGAAACTTTTTCACCTTTTCTTACATCTTATCGGACTCGAATGAACTCAAACGGGTCATCTTCAGTTAATCGAGACTAATCGATCTTTTGATAGAAATAATAAATAATAATTGTGACTAATTTTCAAATATATGGGTAAACGCAAAGTCATAGAATTCAAATGTTTGGACTTTTCCCGGAACCCAATACTCTTGTACAATCGCTCAAACAAGTCTTCTTATGTTTAACTAGCACGTACACCCATCATTCTCTACACCTTCATATACTTAAATAAAGAGACATACGTAGGTGCATAAAACGAAGACGAGAGGAAGAAAGAAAATGGAGAAGGGAACGATAAGAGACGACGACACTCGTACAGGTTGCGTGGCACACTTTACGGGACTTTCTTCGGCACAATGGGAAGTGTGCCTCGGTGAGAAACGAGGAGTAGGTATAGTAGGGTGAGAAGGGGGTAAGAGGGGACAAGAGGGAAGGGAAGGCTTGACAAGGACCCTTCACAATGGCATAACGCGAAACGGTACGCGTCGGGTTGCTAAGTGCATTATGTTCTGGACGAAAGCTGCTATGAGACGCGAGGAGGGCTACATCTACAGGGGTAAGCTTGGGGTAAGAGTGGGGTAAGGGAAGAGGGTGTTGCGAGAACCCGAAGGGCTCCATAGAAACCTCTCTCTCTCTCTCTTTTTTTTGCGTTCTTTCATACCGCTCACGGTACAAGTGTAGTCAATGACTGCCTACGGGCCCATTCATGAAATTTATCGAGGTAATCGCTCGGTTACGCTTTTGCTCACGTGTATAAGAGAGAGAAAGGGAGGGAGAGAAAGTATACCTGGAGCAACAATGGCATTAGTGTGCGTACGAGACTACTACTAATACTACTACTGCTGAGACCCACGTGCCACAACAGCAACACCACTCTCGATCTTAAACGCACCACGATGATCCTCGTCCAAAAGAGGTATTACGTGTGCTACCTTTACCTTTTACATTTTACTCTATCTACATCAAAACCTCTCGAGATTCTTTCTCTCGCCCTTCGACAATGTTCAACTAACACCTGTGCGCACTTATACGAGTTAACCCCTTTACCAAGAAAATTCCAATATTTATCATACACACAGTTATCTTTTGTTTGAAATTCTTTTTGAGTTATAGAGAATATTTTGAAGCAACGTTTCTTCTAGTTTTATATACGTGTAGGACACTGGACGTACTCTTGGGACATTTATCGATCTCTCATAAGAAAGGAATTAGAAAAGAAAGAAAAGACTTGCGTTGACGTAGGTACTTCCTGTTTAGGCTATTAGGGTGGCCGGGAAAATGATACGAAAAGCAGAGATAACAAGAGAGAGGGAGAGAGAGAGAGAGAGCACACGTGCCATCTGTTAAATGACGTTTCGGAGGACGGAAGATTCGATCTATCTATCTATCGTTTGGCCAAAGTCAAAGTGACTCAACCATCTGCTTTTGCAGATGTCTCTCGTCCACCGAGGCTACGTTGAAAAAATGTTTGGTTTTCCCTCGAAAAAGGGAAGCCTCTCTCTCCGGTACGGCAAATTTTTCTCGAGATATCGAAAGAGAGAAAGAAACAAAGAAAGAAAGAAAAAAGATAGAAAAAATAAAGCGAGAGCAAATAAATGAATCGTTTCGTGTCCTCCGGATGGCTAAAACGAGGGTGCTCAACGGAAGAAGTGGCTTTCGTTAACATTTCACTCCAATTTTCTTATTTATACGACACTTCTCTCTATCTGTAAACGTGTATGTGTGTGTTCGTGAGTCTATCTTTTTCTCATTCCGAACCGTTGACCTTTTTCCAGTCAACTTTCCACCAGGAGAGAAAGATATCTTTTTAATTATTTACAAGACTTCATCTTAAGCCTAGGTAATAACGGAACATTTGAAACAATAAACGCGTCCTACCTTTAGCTTCGATTTGGAAAAAGGAAATCCAGGTCGTTGCTGGAGTTGCAAAAATTCCTAGTGACCTTTTATTTTCTCACGAAATGAGCAAACGTAAGTAAATAATTAGATCTTGAGTCGATCTTAAGAAAAAGAATCGATGCAATATATTCAATATCGTTTCTAGACTTATTTAATTCGATATAAGCTTTTCATTAGAGGCCACCGAAATTAAATTGAAAAAAATCTCCTTTATATATATATATAAATTGATTAGTATAATATTTGTCTAGAATGATTAGATAAACGTTATTCTAGTCGAGTTGGTAGGGAAGGTTTGTTCGATCGTTAAATATTCGATAGGTAGAATGGAAGTGGCGGCGAGTTCGCGAGTTCCTCTCCGATCTCGTCTGCGTTCTCTCCTGGGCATCCCGTCGGACGAAATCACCGGAGCGCATTGAACCCTCGACAATGGAACTATCGCGAACGTTTGTTGATGCGCGCAACCCTTTCGTCGTGGCCTTTACGAATGCAGTACCGTACGTTGTTGGATGCCGAGCGTGTACTTGCACGCGGTGCGTATGCTTTTCGCATGAGAAAACAATCCTGCGCCAAGCGGGGACCTAAAGAGAGCGAATCACTGAAATATAGACAACAATGCAGAGGGAGAGAAAGAGAGAGAGAGAGAGAGAGAGAGAGAGA